>NW_018407846.1:81491-253124 GCF_002113885.1 Mizuhopecten yessoensis
ACACGGAGTATATAGTAAGGTGTTGGTACACTTTGTAACACGGAGTATATAGTAAGGTGTTGGTACACTTTGTAACACGGAGACTTGCGGAAATAGTAGTTACCTTGTAACGTAAGGTACAATGTCAATGTAATAATAGTTGACACAAAAAATAAACAGTGACCTACCTTTTGTTCTGAAGCGGTGGGTGTTCCTGAAATATTTTGATAAATGATGACTTAAATATACAATTATGTTACCACGAAGTTATATTCATTACCTGAGTTCACTTCCAGTACTATACAAAAACAGAAATAGAAACGTTATTCGCGTTCGACTCAACATGATTTAAATTGAATATCTTATCTACGAAGCGAATCATAGTAAAACGTTTTTTTAGAAATAGTCATGCACGTTGCATTCTATGTAGCATTTGTATCAAACCTGTTGTTTGTGTGACATAGTCTTTTTTTCTTTGTTTGTTTGTTTTTCCATGACAGGATTTATAGTTAACCAACAATAAACAGTTTATGTACCAATACTTAACTTTCGTTAAAGCGATAGTAGTCAATAAGCATTACCGTTGTCAGCCCTATAGAGAAAGTGTTAGCATTCCGAGGCCAGTCATAACGCATTTTGCAAAAAATTTTGCTTGGAAATCTAATCTATGCTTATTCAAGAAGCTTAACAATCATTATGCATTAAAGCTGTATAGTATCGTTGCTGTATAACGGGCTATGATTAATAAACAAATGCCTTTTACAGATAAAAATATACCCACCTTTTCTTGTTGGTAAGGAGCTCATTCAGTGACGTTATAGTAGCAGGGGCGATAACTCGTACAGCATTGCGCGACAAAATAGGGGACGTTACTGTGACGCTACGTATATACCGTTCTACAACAAGTTACAAGATATAAGACACAAGAAATTTTATTTAACGTTGCATACAGGTAGACAAGGAACATTAGCTCTTGATACCTATTATTGCGACAAACATATGTAAAATAACAATTACAAATTGTATTACAAGTAAAGGTATATAATGACATATATTAATAAAAAACAGTAATAATCTTCTTTATTTTACGGTGGCTCCATCAATGTTGATGTTTATGCCCTCGGGGGTCCTATTGCAGAGGCGTGAAAAAGGGGGCTATTTACAGTGATTAGTCTTAATCATCACAGAAAAAGAAAGTATACATATCCCAGGTTTCTAAATGATTGGGTGTCCCCTACCTACAAAGGCCCCCGGGATATATTTATGAAAATAGTGTTAATATATGAAAAGCATTAAATGTGATCACAGATAAGTAGTATTCAGAATAAG
Organism: Mizuhopecten yessoensis; assembly: GCF_002113885.1. Lineage (NCBI taxonomy): Eukaryota > Metazoa > Mollusca > Bivalvia > Pectinida > Pectinidae > Mizuhopecten > Mizuhopecten yessoensis. The sequence goes on from NW_018407846.1 coordinate 82,800, forward strand.
TAAATAAAGAAAAAGTTAATAGTGAATGAATACTTGTATATCACACAAGAAGTACTTAGGACTTAGGATTAAAACACTATGAAGTGGAATATACATACAATACTAATATAACAAAGAATAAAATTGACAGAATATAAACTATTAGAGTGTGAATTAAATATGATACTGAAATCAATGAACAAAATTTATCAAGTTTTAAACATTTATATTTTAGAATTTATGGAATTAAAATACAAATAAGAATAAAATATAGAATAGAATTAAAACATATAAGAAATGAAATAATACAATAAACTACTATATTACAGGAAGCCGTTGAAGCTCCATATTTATCGTGCAGTCCGTGCTATTTCTCTTGTAATTGTTGCAAAACTGATCCGTTTGAGATGTTCTTTTAGCCTGGCTAGCGGTATGGTATGATAATGAATCGGCCGTTTTAAAGTAATGAAACATGTCATAGAGGGCAGTAAATCGTTACTACTGAGAATAACAATTGTTAATATGGTGTTTAATACTGTCTGGTTGACTATCTGTTAAATATTAAAAAAAATACAGAATAATGGACAGAATGATATTTCATTTTGAAAAATTATTTGAAAAAGAAAGTGGTTGTATTTCTTTTTTATTTAAAGAACCAATGAGAGCAACGAGAAAATTGTATATGAAATGAAATGATGTCTTCTACACTTAAAACAATCCTATAATTTCAATATGCCATTACAAGTAACCAAGGCTCAACATTTGTACAGAACGTGTCTTATTCTCAGGACGGACAAATACATATCACAACCAAAACACGTGTGATTGCTCTCATTAAAAGTTACAGTTTAACAATTTAAAATAGATCAATTTTAAAGATTTCAGAAACACTGTCGTTTTATCTTAATGTCCGTAACATATGCAGAAAAAGAGGGAGTGGGAAGTAATCGTTTCTGTCGTGTCATAAATGATTCATGGTTAGAAAATATTTGATATCAGGCAGAATGGGGGAAAAGTGCATGGAGAGATATCGCCGACCAGAGGTAATCAAGATTGACTACGTCTGAGATGTCATTCTTCTGTAGCCTTGCTTATCTCCCCTTGTATTTAGTGGGTGTGACACGTATACCTACATTACACACGTAAATTGATACTACCAGGGAGCATCGCAAAACTTTACTGGGGATATCTTATCATAAAAATACACATACGAAATTCTTTTGTGCGATTACTAGATAAGTACGGGTTTACGGAAGGGTATAGGTCTCGTAAAACATATACTGTATCTGTGAGGTATCACCAACAGGTGACTGATCGAATGCCGGAGCCTGGAATACGGGCTGATCAACGGCGATAATACATGTAGTTGTATTATATTCGGTGTTCTAGGTTTGGAAAATTTCTTTCTGCATGAACAGTGCATTTCAAAGTCATTCTGATGTCTTTGAAGCAGCAGTATTTTTTTAATCTCTAGCTGATGAAAATGCAATCAATAAGTTAATTAAGGAAGAGGTCAAATAAAGAGATGTTTTTGTTTGCATGTAACATACGATAATCTTACCTGAATCTGTACCTTAACCATAGTCTGACTTACCGCTGCACATCTGCACATAAAAAATAATCAAGGACGTTTTTCATCGTCTTAGAGTTTTTTTAAATTGATTCTGCTAATGCCAATGTGTAACTATTCTTTGAGAAAGGACAGATAGAGAGCAACGCTGAAGTGGTTTAATCTCGTGTATGTGAAACATAAGATATTAGATCAGGTCGGTATCTAACATAAACACACGGTTCGTGGGCGACGCACTATAGCGGAAAGGAATTCGAATACTATGGCGCTGCTGACCTGTTACACCTTTAGATCAGAGATCTAGACATAAGTATATGTATATGACTTCAGTAAAATGGGTCAAAATACAACCACACGATGAAGATAATCTATTTAGCGTTCGACATCATTTCTTGATATTTTATCAAAGCCAGCTGCAATATGGAGATATTAGCTGTATGTCATATCTTATCATCCGTCCTATTCATTACAATGATTAATAAGGAGAAGAGATGGTGTACCACAAATATCGAAGTTTCTATTAATTTTTGTTATCACAAAGCGCACATTTAAAATTAAAAATATCGTGGGTTAGGCGATTTAGCATTCCGATATTCCTTATCTAAATTTTGTCTTGATTATGAATTATTAAACAAATTCTTTGGCACACATGTTGTTTATTTTGGAAGGGTCTTCGTGTCGGCGTTGATTCCAAAGGTGAAACTGCTCTCTTCGTACCGATACGTCACTTTTAGTTTTTGCTTTCTGAAAAAATGCTAACTTTTATTAAAATTAAAAATAAATTAACGGACATGATGCAGTTATATACATATTTAAAAGGATGTTTGACATTTCATTTGTCTCCATCATGTTTTTTTTTTGTTTGGTTTTTTTACTTTTGACCTTCCCATCTTCACTGTTTGATTCACTTCCTTCGATTATATCATGAGAACATCAAAGAGTGTTCAGAAGATATGTTTATCGAGAGTTCGACCCTTGGGTTTCGAAGATGGTTTACCTGCTTTATCATTTAAAACGCTTATAGCACACGGGAGACAACTGCTTGTTGTAAATATAGTCTTAAATCTATATTCTTGAGTTGTAAACAGTTGAATTGTTACACTTATTCGATGTACAATTGTTAATTGTATATTTCATTCAACTGTATTCATGGTTAATTTATTTACACGGAATGCAACATCCAGCGAAAGCTGTCGATTAATAATGGTGGTACAACATCGATTACTTATGTAGTATGAATATCCTTTGAATACACATAGAGCCGTAATCCAAAGATGCCGACGACAAAGTGTTGACTTTACTTTTGTCTTGGCGTTTGGTAAAAACGTGGAGCTGGCACTGTCAAATCAAGGTGATTCACATCGTCAACTTCAACCTTTCTTAAATCAGTTGACAGTATCAGAAGTATCTGGAGGTCATAGACCTACTTATTCTACGAATAACAGTTATAAGGCTATAAGAATTCAGAGAATTCGGCTGACAGTATCTGAGGTTTATTGTGACGTCATAATTAGAATCAAGGGCGTTAACTCTAGTTACATGTGACTATTATAGATGGGAGATCACTGATAATGTTTGCATTGTGAATGAAAATATGATGTACACTACTTGTACATGTATAGTGTCCGGTAATCCCCTCACGTCGACCACCAACAACAAATGCAATTTCACTTTAGTCAGATGTAGCAAGTTAAGGACCACAACTGTAAATTACAAATCATCTTCTCAGCTGTTGCGTATTGTTCACTCCCGTCAGGCTAGGCTATTGGACACTCCAGTCCTGTCGTGCTAATCTATTACCTACTCCTGTCATGCTATGCTATTGTCGACTCATTTCAGGCTATGCTTGTGTCTGCTCTTGTCAGTATGGGCTAGTGTCTACTTCTGCCAGGCTAGGATACTGTCCGCTCCTGCCAGGCTAGGATACTGTCCACTCCTGCCAGGCTTGGATACCGTCTGCTCCTACCAGGCTAGGATGCTGTCCACTCCTGCCAGGCTAGGATACTGTCCACTGTTTATACCGTACTGATGGTTCTTCACTGTTTATACCGTACTGATGAGTCTTCACTCTTTATACCGTACTAATGGTTCATCACTGTTTATACCGTACTAATGGTTCTTCACTGTTTATACCATACTGATGGTTCTATACTGTTTATACCGTACTGATAGTTCTTCACTGTGTATACCGTACTGATTGTTCTTCACGGTTTATACCGTACTAATGGTTCTTCACTGTTTATACCGAACAGATTGTTCTTCACTGTTTATACCGTACTAATAATTATTTACTGTTTATACCGTATTAATCATTCTTCACTGTTTATACCGTACTGATGGTTCTTCACTGTTTATACCGAACAATTCGTTCTTCACTGTTTATACCGTACTAGTGATTCTTCACTGTTTATACCGTACTAGTGATTCTTCACTGTTTATACCGTCCTAACGATTCTTCACTGTTTATACCGTACTTGTGGTTTTTCAATCTTTATACCGAACAATTCGTTCTTCACTGTTTATACCGTACTGATGGTTCTTCCCTGTTTATACCGTGCTGATGGTTCTTCACTGTTTATACCGTACTGATGGTTTTTCACTGTATATACCGTACTGATGGTTCTTCACTGTTTATACCATACTGATTGTTCTTCACTGTTTATACCGTACTGATGGTTCTTCACTGTTTGTACCGTACTAATGATTCTTCACTGTTTATACCGTACTGATGGTTCTTCACTGTTTATACCGTACTGGTGGTTCTTCACTGTTTATACCGTACTGATGGTTTTTCACTGTATATACCGTACTGATGGTTCTTCACTGTTTATACCGTGCTGATGGTTCTTCACTGTGTATACCGTACTGATGGTTCTTCACTGTTTATACCGTACTGATGGTTCTTCACTGTTTATACCGTATTGATGGTTCTTCATTGTTTATACCGTACTGATGGTTCTTCACTGTTTATACCATACTGATGGTTTTTCAGGTTATACCGTATAACCACTGCTGGTATTTTATTGTTTACAAATTAACTACTGGTGGTTCTTCAATGTTAATGCTCTCTTTTTAACTTTTATTCACTGCTAACATTTTACCTTCCGATGGTTCTTCACTATTTACACATTACTGATGATTTTTCATTGTTTGTATGGTACCTTCTGGTGGTTCTTAACTGTTTCATCTTTACCTACTGACCTACCAGAGGAGACGTTAGCCGTAGTTACAGTAACACGACACAGATAAAGGCTGACCGAGAAGACGAATTTGACATAGGATAATGCACCCCAAGTGTTCCACGACACAACCACGTCAAGGGTACGTTTGATTTGAATGGTATTTGACAGCGTATCAGATATAACAAGACCTGTAACGCAGCATCGGCAGTAGATTACACGTGTATCCTCTGTACATCTATAGATCATCGAGCACACGTGGTTACTGCCGTTGTAGGTCTTCATATTATAGCGATGAGGAGTGCCAGGTCAACTTAATCATTAAAACGCTATCTTGCTCTCATATAAAAGTTTTTGATATCTAGACATTTTACTGTAACCAATATTTGTGAATGATTATTAATCATGGTCTGGTCATTATTGGGGAAAACAATTAAAAGGTTCACAAAGATATTCTTTGGTAAATCTAGTGTCATTCTGATATATTTTTGAAACAAAAGAACGCAACCTAAAACTCAAGGGTTAATAAACTAACGTTTTTGAAAAGTATGTCTAAATTTTGAATGTATTAGTTATCTTTGAATATAGCATTAATCGCTTACAACTTTAAAGGGTTTTTATCTTAAGGGCCTTCAACGTAAACTAAGTTATTCAAGCCTAAAATGGCGGTCGTTCCCTAATATCGTGTGTTCCCCCCTTGAACAGCTAAACCGTTTTAATTCTGTATAGGAATGTCATTACATTCCTCAACAAGAGCATTGGCTAACTTAGGAAGATTATTGTCATTAAAGTCAGAGAATGCTTTATGTACATAAAATATGTGTCCATTTTAAAACAAAAAGGACTTTTAAATAAATATATTCGGTGGAAGTGCTGTTTTGAGAAATCGAAATTGGCCGTTTGGATTTCTTACAATGCTCCATACAGCGTACATACATTATACATACAGCGTACCAACTACATTATTACAAACAGCGTACAAACATACATTATCATATACAACGTACAAGCATGTATAATACAAACAGAGTACAAACTTCACAATGACATTCAAGGTGTAAACATACATTATACATACAGCCTACAAACATGCATTATACATACAGCCTACAAACGTGCATTATACATAAAGCCTACAAACATGCATTATACATAAAGCCTACAAACATACATTATATATACAGCCAACAAAATACATAATACATAAAGCCTACAAACATGTATTATACATACAGCCTACAAACATGCGCTAACTTAGGAAGATTATTGCATGCATTATACAGCCTACAAAATACATAATACATAAAGCCTACAAACATGCATTTTACATACAGACAATATACATGCATTATACATATAGCCTACAAACATGCATTATATATACAGCCAACAAAATACATAATACATACAGCCAACAAACATGCTATATACATACAGCATACAAACATGCATTATACATAAGCCTACAAACATGCATTATACATACAGCCTACAAACATGCATTATACATAAAGCCTACAAACATACATTATATATACAGCTAACAAACATGCATTTTACATCCAGACAATAAACATGCATTATACATATAGCCTACAAACATGCATTATATATACAGCCAACAAACATGCATTATACATACAGCCTACAAACATGCATTATACATAAAGCCTACAAACATACATTATATATACAGCCAACAAACATGCATTTTACATACAGCCTACAAACATGCATTATACAAAAGCCTACAAACATGCATTATACATACAGTCTATAAACATGCATTATACATACAACTTACAAACATGCATTATACATACATCCTACAAACATGCATTATACATACAACCTACAAACATGCATTATACATAAAGCCTGCAAACATGCATTATACATAAAGCCTGCAAACATGCATTATACAAAAAGCCTACAAACATGCATTATACATAAAGCCTACAAACATGCATTAAACATACAGCCTACAAACATGCATTATACATACAGCCTACAAATATGCATTATACATACAGCCTACAAACATGCATTATATATACAGCCTACAAACATGCATTATACATTGTACATACAACCTACAAACATGCTATATACATACAGCCTACAAACATGCATAATATAAACAGCGTACAGACATGCATTATATATAAAGCCTACAAACATGCATTATCCATACAACCTACAAACATGCATTATACAAACAGCGTACAAACATGCATTATACATAAAGCCTACAAACATGCATTATACATACAGTCTATAAACATGCATTATACATACAGCATACAAACATGCATTATACATACAACCTACAAACGTGCATTATACATACAACCTACAAACATGCATTATACATACAACCTACAAACATGCATTTTACAACATCTAGCGTACAAACTACATAATTTTATCCATATACCCACAGAGCATTTAGTGGTTTTAATCATTTTGAACTGTTGTACAATTATAATGATTCATGAAGGCTTTGTATTTTTTTACAACAATTTTTTTGAACGCTTAAATTCTGTTGCTATAGAAACAATATTTCGTAAGAATTTTGTAATTCTGTACACAATTAATTGTACTCTGTAATCCAATATCCCCGGGAGACTTTAATTAATTAGAATGCCTTTTTTTTGGTATAATTCTGAAGATTCAGATTAATTCATTTGTTTGTTCCATTTGGTTTTAATAAACTTACTCAGCCTAATGCATTCCTATCACATCTATATTTCAGATTTTCTCCATCTGTTATATATGTACAGTGTATCTACACATCATTTACTTACATGTATCTATACATACTTCTATACATAACGTAAATGTGCTTTCTTATCGCCTAACAGCACATTGAATATCATTCAGAAATATTAGAACATTCCAACTGCTTGTTAGGTCCCAAAGTATTAACAGAGGTCCGAACATCTAACACTGGTGTGCTCAATAGTAATACTAAGTGTATTATGGCTATATATCAATTTTCTATAAAAAAAATCTCGTAAGGATTTTTTTTTTTTAATTTCAAATTGCGTTAAATCTGGGGCAACTTTAATGCTATTTATAAAATAATAGATGTACGCCCCATCTAGTTTCTTAGTATGACGAGGTAATATTTATAACAAATTGCATATTTGAGTATTGAATATTTCTTTCTTTCTTAATTTCGTTCACACAATAATGTCAGGTTCACATTGCAAATTCATCGCTTAAACGATCATAGCTGGCCCATCTTCCCTGAAACCTTGAGGGGATGAAGTGATATCGAAAAAAGACAGCGACATGTTTAGTGCGGATGTAATTCGAATGACACAGATATATAGGTGCGCCAATCTGTAGGAAATATACCTCAAATAGCCAGTAGCTAATTATAGACGTCGACACTGAGATATAAACAGAGGTCGACTGAAATTGGATATTTGAAAGTCAGACTCCTTAATAAATAATATTGATTTCTATGATAAGTGTCATAAAATTGGGGTTAACACATATTATGTTTTGGTTAACCAGTTTTGATCATTGGTTTACCTATAAAAAAAACTTCGCTACCTCCTTGTTGTAATGATGCAAGCTAATGTTACCTATATTTCAGTTCACTCGAAACTTTAACAGTATTCAAGTTATCAAAAGCCAATACATGTAACTGCGATTGAACAATTGTGCATGTATACAGCAGTTATATTTACATTTCCACTGCACAGAGCCTAGATGTTTCTACTGGGCCCAATGTATGTTATTTCCGTATAACATACAGTGGACCATTGTGACGTCGCTACGCTTATGACGTCATAACTGTAACGTTGGAGATTGCACTGCTCCACTACTGTCACCTGGTGGCTGTTCTCTGTATGGATTTACCCTGACGTTGAAACGTGTTCAGACAAATATCATGTCTGCGTGAACTGTAAGTTGATCAACATAAAATGTAAATATATGTATTTGTTGTCATATTTTTGGCATGCATTGGTGTGTAACATACATTAGCTTACCTACATATTTAAAATGGTGCGCTAGCGCGCACCATTCAATATGTAGGTAAGCCAATATATGTTACACACCAATGCATGTCAAAAATATGACAACCAATTCTTAAATATACCGCTTTTCACAATCAATATCCGGTTCATGACAGATAATGGTCTTCAGTCCGATCTTTTTTCAAAGCATTTTAGTCGTCCGTCCGTCTTTATCCTCCAGAAAGAATCAGTGAAGGATATAGCGGGCATGCGTTGCGTCCTGATGTCTGTCCGTAGCGCATTACTGCACGATAACTTGAGAAAAAGTGATCGCACAAAATTCAAACTTGGTGTGTGGGTGTCCCTAGTAGATGTAAACAACCCTATTGATTTCGGGCATGTTTTGTCTGAGGTCAAGGTCGCCTTTGCTAAAAACAGAATTCTGCTTTGTTGTGCTTGACCTGCATACCAAGTTTTAACTTGATACGTAGATTTTCCTAGTAAATGCAAAGAACCCAAATGAGGTTTGGTGAAGTTTATAATCGGAGGTCAATATCACTATTGCTAAAAATAGAGTTTTGCTTGGTTGCTCTTGTCCACATATGACGAATGACCATACATACTTCAAACTTGGTGTGTGAGTTGCCCTGGTGATTGCAAATACACGAATTGCTTTTTGGCGTGGTCCAGCAAGGTCAATGTCACTGATGCTAGAATTAGATTATTGTTTCTCTGAATGATAACTTGAAAACTTATTATCATACAAAGTTAACCTTGGTGTTTTTGTGGTTCTAGCAGATATACTCCAGCGGTCTTAGTGTAACCTGTAACACAAATCCGTGATGGGTTCATAGCTTATCTCGCACATGACATTTTCGAGGGATATGCTGCCCTCGACAGCTCTCTAATTGTTTAGGTGGTGTTTATTATTGGAAGGACAAATAAAATGTTACATTTTTACAATGTTGGTTCTAGCGGATCCAAGATTTCTGAAAGGTTCAGTATTTCATTTGCATTCCCTATCTATGAAGGGAAATGGGTCTAACCTCTAAAATATACCAAAACCTATCGATTTTAAAGAAATGTATTTTTCGGTGCTGAAAGGGGTGGCGGGTGAATGGTCCACCACTACGTGCTATAGACTAATAACCTGATTAATATGCTAATGGTGATATTCGCGCATCATACACACGTGTAGTTCATCCGTCCTATATGTAACGCACATACATCAATACATGTGCGAGGCATGTGTGGTTACGCATGTTTACATTATCATCAGGATCAAGGGCGATCGTCACTCCTAAGTTTTAGGTAACTAGGCTGTGAAACACTTATGAGGTCAGTGGATATATGTCGTCATAGACAAGCATGATGACGCCGAAAGATACGTCACGAAAGTATTTACTTCAAAGAAGCTGGTTACGCTAGTATATATATATACGCTTGGGACATGTGATGAACGTTTAATGGTTCAATATATTGTATATGTACAAGTACATATACTTTGCATCACAGGTATTGGACACGTTAACATTATGTGTGCAATTCATATTAGTGTATCCAGCACTTGTGCCTTACGTAATGGCTAGAAAACACCTCAGGAATCGTCTTAACGAAAACTCGCCTACAAATGTCACTGTTTAGATTATTAAAGGATATCCATGTACAGAAATAATAATAATAAAAACCTGTTGAAAAATGCACGTGTACAAACCACGTGTCAGATACTAAAATTGATATTTAGGAGTGATGTATCACTCAGAGGCAAAACTAAACACGCGCAAATATCACAGAGATGTCAGATATTCAATATGGAAAGTATCCGGCAAAAGAATGCGAAAAATACCTAGATCTACATGTAGGATAGTGATCTATTGGAGGTCTGATTACCGTGACCTTTACAAGGCCACATAAGGTCATATAAGGTCAATACGCAACCGTTTTATCGCACGGCAGCTGGGTAAGAAAAATATCTTATGTAAAATGTATGCATTTCACAGAAGTCTTGATTTACAGTAACATACATAATCCCAACACCGTACTGCGATAACCACGAAAGACCAGAAGCTATGGTGTGATACACGGACGGACGCTTAGCTTGAAAAAAAGGCTTGTCAGTTAATAATTTAAAGTGACTCTAAAATCTGACTATCTGCTCCATGGTTCCGATAACATTTTAGTCTTCTCATTTTTATATAAAGAATATCTTGTTGACATAATAAAAAAATATCTTGTTGAAAGATTCGTTGATTTTAAGTTTTATTATAAAAATTACTTGGGGCAATGAAGTATTAAAATCTAGGCCGTGCCAGGATGCTTGTCCTGATAGACAGCGGGGTATCAAACTTGAGTTTTAGATCTATATTAGCTCTACATTCACAACGAGATTACATACATTTTGAGGGTATAATAGTCGTTTATTTCTTAAAATTTCCATTTTCCTTGTCATTGAAATACACATTTTAACGCGAAAACTAATCAATGGGAGTTTAGATTGACATACACCGGTTTTTCAGTGAGCACAAACTTTTGAACAGTGACAAAGCTAACAGTGAGTACACGTAAGTGAGCATAGAGAGACAGATATACCTATCAACGAGCGCGAGATAACACCAATCACCTGACACAAATCGTTAGAAGATATTAGGTTGTTATGCAACATCTGGGTCCAGATACGCAACGAAACATCCGGATTTACGATCAACTTGAATGACACGCACTATCAACGTATATAGTGCATTACGTCGCTAGTTTCTTTTACCTCAGTAAAGGTCACAATATAAGAACATAAAACCATAATGTCATATCAATATTAACATTGGACTCCAATTATTAGAAAAAATATAATAGTATGCAAATACAATGTATCGTGTCTATAAAATAAAAATAAACAGTTTGTTACATGTCTATGAGGGAAATACACTGTATACTATTATAATATTAAAGTCAATAAACTTGAAATAACTTGAAGAGCCATTTGATAAACCTGTCAGCTAAAGATGTTGCTCTGATATAACAACATCACGAACCATTGCTTTCCAATCGGAAATTCTTCGAGTCTTTCCGTCATACTATAATATTAGAGAAATCGGGGGCCAGTCATGTGACTTCGACTTAGATTCAAACTCTGTCGGCAAATCCCGAATATTTTCCGAGGGCCGTTCGCCACCTGATGGAAATAGTATGTAAAGAAAACATCCACTTTTACAGCAAAAATAGCTGTTCCGCCACTTGGTAAAACCGTTTGTTTAAAATTACTGCGCCCAATCTTTCGGGAAAATTGTGGTTAAAACTAAATTCTCATTCTTTTCAAATATAACATGACATTTGATACGACATTTGATTGGTAAACCACAATATATTGTCGCGAATTTCAAAATACAGTAAGGTTATCCCCTAAACGAAATTCCGTAAATATTATAAGTATATTAGTTTGAAAAGATTTAAAATATCAATGAATTTTGTCAAGTATAAGCGTACGAAGCCTTCTCCCAACAGCTACGTATCTCATCAGAAGCTGCTCACATCATTATTATGCATACACGAATTCACGGGAAGTCACGAGAGCAGAAACCAACGAATGGCGACCTCGTCTTCGACTGGGCTGGGTCAGAGGCAATTTTTACGCAATAAACGTACTACCCTTCACAGCGCAAACATTGTTTTCTCTCTAAGCGCATTTCATTGGTAACGCTGTTGATCGGCTTCCAGTATTTTTTTCCTTTTCTAGCCGATTGCGTCTGCCTGCTTTAGCATGGTATCGCCATTATAGTGTACGTGTCCGCGCATGCGTGACATTATGTAAAACTAGCGAAGTCTTTCCAGCACACAAGAAAATAAAATCCAGTTCCTTTTTATTTGATATCTTTGACACGTATCACATCGTGAGTGTGTTATTTACGGAAAGGTAAAAAGTTTTGTTACCTACGAAAAATCAGAAATGCCAGTTTTATCTTGCTGATTTGAAAAAAAAAAAGATCGAAAATATATCTCGAATCAAAACAAACCACTCAAAAGTATAGAGTCTACTTTTCTTTGCTAATTTTAACGTAGGTGAAAAGATTGAAAAGGGTATTCTCAATGTTTCATGTCCTCAGATATGATATTTGAATACTACATGATATGCTTTGAGATTGAAACCTCGTTAGCTAGAGATTACGTCTAATTAAAAAGTATCAGGTCACAATCTTTGTCAATTACAGCGACTAGTATTGAAGTACGGTTGCATATTGAGTGGTAGTTATATTCGGTACACATTTGGGTGGTACGTTATCTTTGGGTATTTATCGGATGCTTTCAGATTGATCATGACATCCTGATACAATATTGTTGACGATGGGAAACTTATGGTGAAGGATATTTAACATATGCTCTCAACTTGAAGACTGGTTTCGTGTGCGTGTTACACGGATTCTTTTGATAGGTCAAACAGCTTTTTTTGCCATAACTTTAAAATTCTGTATTGGTATGGTACATGTAAAAACTTGGATTTATACAGCATATTCTTCGTTGCAAAGGTGATTTATCGAAGCAGCAAATTGAATATAAGCGCACAGAATTGACCAAACTGTTATCAGCGCCCACTATTAATGGAACTGGATGCCAAAGAATGACGGAACTGCGATAACTGACGCTAAGTGACCCTGGTTTCCTGGTTCCATCATGGTTAGAGGCCGCGGTGGCCAAGTGGTTTAGGCTTGGTCCGCGGGTTCGCCCCTAAGTCCACGCGTACGTAGGTCAGTGGCTTTTCTCCGGTAACTCAGACTTTCCACCACCACCAAAACCTGGCACGTCCTTAAATGACGATAGCTGTTAATAAGACGTACAACACAAACAACCCAAACCAAACCCTGGTTTCCCTTTATCTTGCTCTTGTTTTTGTTTTGTTTGGAATGTACCTTTGAAGCAAGGGATGCCGAATAATGACGGCACTTTGTTTGGTATTAGTTGGCATCTATATAAACTATTTCGATGCAGAATTTGTGTTGACGCAAGTTACATAAGTGCCAAGCTACGATTTGTTGTAGACATACAGTATATTTGTTATAGGAGCGGGAAAATGCACGGACAGACCGGGATTCGAACCAGGGACTCTCCGACCTCTTGACGGACGCTTTATCTGGTCGCCGGAGATCGATCCAGTCCAGTTCTGCTACATTCCTCCCTCCTTTTAAGTCTTCACCCTCAAAGAAACAAATCATGTTTGGGTATCCATTTGCCAGGAATCCACGAAGTAAATGTACTTAAAACAAGGGTTGGCAAGCTCGCCAATTTTGTATTGGAGCGGGAAAATGCACGGCCAATGCGAGATCCGAACCCGGGACCATCCGAACTCTAGACTCTAGACTCATACTTTTGTAATTACATTAAATATCCCAGAGTTCATAAAGTGATCAGTACTTTCTATTAGTTCGACATCAAATCAATCCCTAGTTTATACAAGTTCTTTTTCTCCATGAAAACCCTGCAAGGATATTGTGTCTCGGTACCCAACATCGGATAAAATAATTCTTTATGCAAAACCATCATTGTTGTATCATCAATGTGAAAAATGGTTACAGTGTGGTAATTCCAATTAGCTTCAAAGCTTCACTAATAACCCATGTAAGATGCTCCTGTCTTTTCTCATAAAGCTGAGTCGAATAACCTCTCGCACTCCCCCTACCTAAGGACTAACCCACTTAATTGACGCGCCTACTGACTAATCATTGGAAGTGCATGCTTGGGTTATGTATATTCAACTTCAAAGAAGCAGTATAAAACATCGAAAAAAAATGTTTTTGTGATTATCAAACATACAATATTGGAAATCAGTGAATATCTGCAGACACTGGTTTGATATTTGTTTTAGAGGAACATGATTTTATTTACCGCAGAATATGCCGTCGATGTCTGTTCACTAAGAGCTGGCTTCTCCTCGACCCTTTCGTTTGTCCAGTTTAATCAGTGTTACTCGTGCAGCGATCGTACTTCACCGCGAACTTTGAAGTACATCAAACGAATCATGGTTTATATATAAGGGGTATGCGTTTCACGCGATAACAAACCTGAGCCAAGGGACTGATTGAGATTTCTATTGGTAGACTATAACATAACGCTACAGCTGTTTACGTAAGTATGAAACCTCTGGTCCCGGTAAAAGAATAGTTTGCAATGAGAAAGAGGATGTGTTTCTATTAAAACTTCAATTATACCGTAAAAAGATTAACAAGAAGTACACAAACACAAAGTTAACTTGAAAATGACAATATTGCGCGATCTTGAATCTGAATTCCCATCTGGTATGNCACCCTCCACCCCCACCCCCTATCCTCATAATATGTTCAAAATATCGGTTTTCACGAACACGTTCTGTTTTTATTTTCGTACTATTGTCTCGATATATAGGAGAAGTGTGAGGTTTAACTTTGCGCTTCCACTAATACGACATCCTGGCTCTTGATCTGGTTATAACCTCGACCTTTAACGTTGACAGTCTGTATACACTGCTGCGATGTAATTAGTAGGTGATAACGGAATGTCCGAGGGAAAGGGGGCGGGTGGGTGTGATTTCTGTCAAGTTACTCCGTGAACGATCGAGTAAACAATGTTTGAAATAAAACAGTTGAACAAACACATCTGTGTTAGAAGTACTGGAAAGTAAGGACGAACTGATAACAATGTTCTAATAGTATAATACAGGCGCAGATATNCCTCCTCTCTCTCTATCCCCCTCCCCCTCTTAATTGTCAAATGACCTTGGCAAGTAAAAAATCCCCCCGCATCTTCAAAATCCTTACACCTATTTTAAAATCCAATTCCTGGATCGGTTCCTGTCGGGGGAAAAAAGAGTGCCAAAGAGAGGAAAGGAAAAAAAATGTCAAAGGTTGCGCGAACTGGGCTCAGCACCTTAAAAAATATGTAAACAAGCTATCTGATCGTGGCTTCCTATAATATTACGGTACTTCCGGTAGGATTACTTTACTTCCGGTTGGATTACGATGAATCGTATAGCTGAGAACAGGCTAGTGCTTAAATGATACATTGTAGATAAAAGTAATCCCTTGTAAATCTTAGCATTGTTTACAATTCAGAAAATAATTGAATTTGTTATTATCTTTTCCATTTTCTTAAAGTATTACGAAACGATAAGGAAATAAAGAGAAATATGAGGGTATTTTGTTCTTGAAATAGAAGGACGGGTCTTTGAATTACTGTAGAACAATTTTTTGATCAGACGAACTCGTATCTAACATTATAACCAAAAGACAATTCTGCTCTCGATGAAGATCAGTTCCGCTACATTCGAGAAAGCAGCTCCGAACCACGTTGAACCTTCGG
This sequence comes from Mizuhopecten yessoensis, assembly GCF_002113885.1. Taxonomy (NCBI): domain Eukaryota; kingdom Metazoa; phylum Mollusca; class Bivalvia; order Pectinida; family Pectinidae; genus Mizuhopecten; species Mizuhopecten yessoensis. The sequence goes on from NW_018407846.1 coordinate 98,819, forward strand.
ACAATCAGTTAATCGAAATCAGAACTATCAGACAATGCAACGTATTGATGAAGATTGATCTATTGGACACCAGCAATATCAAGACTAATATAAAATGGTTTACTACGTACAGCTCCCAGCGTAGGGACACCTTGATTATATAAATTGTTACTCTGCATTTACGCGATTAAAACTAACTTTGAACTCGGCTTAACAATGAGATATGTATTCAAAATTCAGGCAAACTGTTTTTAAGTTCAAGTGTTTTGTCAATATTAGAACGGGATCAATACGAGTTCACAAACTCACTCATTTCGATGGCGTACGGACAACGTGCTTATGTATGAATGGAATGTAAAGGAAGAGTAGGTACACACGCCAGAACGAGAAACGTTCCTTCATATCTATGTTCGCTGCTAGCTACACCCGACTCCGCTCTCACCGCGGTATTTTTATTCATACCACTACCGAGTATGATTACAAGCAATTGTTCTGGACCGCATACACTGTGAATACGTACACAACATCCGGAACGGATGCTGAATTCATTTTCCTAATGAAATATTCATCTGTTACAAAAGGAGCATCGAGAATGATATCAAAATTGGATTACTGTGAGTGCTTAAAATGAAATCGTAAAAAATATTATTGAAACTTCTCGGTGTTGGATTAATGCTGCTTTGATTCTATATCACTTTGTGTACCAGAGATTTCTTTAGAACAATATGTCACGCACATGACCACAACATAAAAAAACATAGTTCGATCGTCATTGGATTGATGTAACATCATCATTGAACAAGCTAGATTCGGTTTACCAGGTGAAATGAGTGAATAACGCACAGGAGCAGTCTTCCGGATTATAATAGAATGTCTATGACGGTTTACTAGTAAAACCCCGAACGGAGAAATTTCGTTTTTTGACATTGGCCACCTGGCGCTAGTGACAGAGCTCAACATAATACATTTCACGGAAACGGTAAAAGAAATACGGTCTGAAAAACTTAACCGTTTTGCCAGTGTGTGAGAACATGTTTTACTTATGAATAATTGAATAATCAATGGATGGATGTTAAGAAGGCTATTCCCCGGAAAAAGTGATTTTGATATAGACTTCACATACATTCTTTCACCTGTGTTCGTCTATACGTCACATTCCAAATTTTAATATGGATGTATTAAGGTATATGTTCCTTATGATAGGGTTTATATCAACTGTTTGTGGCAACGTCACTAAACACCAAAGTGATATTGGTGACAAAATTACAGACGAGGAGGCTGCACGTGCATGGCTCGATCAATACAATCGGGATGCCACGGACATTTTCTATGAGAGTTCAGTCATCAGCTGGAACTACAGCACAAATATAACAGTATATAACCAGAAACTAACGGTAAGTATCAATATCGGTACCCATTATAATCAAACGGGTGAAATAATACTTACACAATGTAAGTATAGCGCATGATCGTTTGTCCTATAGGTATAATGTATATATGTATAATCTGTACTGTACATACCTGTACCATGTTTAGTACGTACATGCAGGTTTAATGTACAGTACATTGTATGATATTATATGATATACATCATACATGTTTGATGCAACACGTGTCATCCATAATATGTACATCTGTACATACAGATATTCTGTGTACCACATTGCTTATTTTACCTGAAGATATTACCTAAAAGATGTAATACACTGTACAAGTATTTTGTGTTAATAATTACAAATAAATGTTATAAAAGATATGAACATGTAATTCATATATCAAGAATAATATGTAAATACAGGTATCATATATCAAACACACAATCAGGGTGAACTCGTCGTTACATACATATACAATGTACATATAATTCGTATATTCAGGTGTAACATGTTTTCGAACCTACAGGTGTAGCATAAAATGTATATTATGTACGTAAAGATGTAACATAAAATTCGTACGCACAGATAGAGTATATTTCTTGAGTGTAGATAGAATGTAAAATTCGTGATACAGGTGTTACGCATGATCGTATAATTTGTAAGTACATATAGATAATATTTTTCTTGCGTACATAAATAATGCATAATTCGTGCAACAGTTGTAACGCATAATACGTACGCAAAAGAGTACCGTTCAAATCTATAATGTATACGAACAGGTGTAACATACTAGTACGTACAGAAAGGGGATATTTCTTACATACAGATACGTGTATACTGTATTATGTGTGCGACATATGTAACGTATACTTCGCACGTACAAGTGTAAAGTATAATGTATACGTATAGGTGTTAAGTAAAATGAGTACGTACAGGTGTTAATTAGAATTTGTACTTACAGGTGTAAAGTATAATTCCTATGTACGGGTGTAACTTATATTCGTACGTACAAGTGTAACGTATAATTCATTTGTACAGTTATGGCGTATAAATCTTACGTACACGTGTAACGTATCATCCTTAAGTACCGATGCAATATGCAGAGTAATCCGTAGAGGTGTAACGTGTAATTAGTTTCGGGTGTGACGAATTGTACAATGTGCATGTATATATGGTACGTACACGTGTAAGGTATTCTGTAACGTATACTTCGTACGTACCGGTGTAACTTACTATTATTTCCCCTTTGAGAAAAATCTAGGAATCTGATTGGTTACAAACTACAGTGTACCAAAACCGCATTTGTCAATCTCAGAGGGTATACGAAAATCTCAGGGGATATACGGTCATGTCACGTGATTCTCAGCAGTAATACGGTGGAATCACGTGATTTTACAAGGGTCACGTGTCTTTGTATCTTGCGGCCGGGCAACGGGAGACAACTCGCATTCGTCGTCTGCTTCCGGCGCTGTTTACAAAATGGCAAAACGTTTCGCTTCGCATACTGATGAGGAAATACTCGCCAAAAGGGCAAACTATGTGCCACAAAACACACAAAAGTCGAACAGACGAGTGGCAAACATGCTGAGGACGTATTTGAAAGAAAAGAATCAGGAAGAACAGTTCGAGGAATTTGATAAAACGAAACTAAATGAGGTACTGTGCCATTTTCATCTTGACAACTGAAAAGTTGACGGAGAACCGTACAAAACCAATATAAAAGACTCAAAGAGGGAATAAATTCGTTACACGGATTTTTGGCAGGGTATAAGGGATGGTATGACCCTACGGGATTTCGTATTTCCTTCGGCCTATCGGCCTCAGGAAATACGAAACCCTTTCGGGTCATACCATCCCGTATACCTTGCCAAAAATCCGTGTAACTAATATTATACGTGCAATGTATATTTCGTACGTACCGGTGTAACTTACTATTTTAAATGTACGTGCACTGTGTATTTCGTACGTACCGGTGTAACTTACTATTATACGTGCAATGTGTATTTCGTACGTACCGGTGTAACTTACTATTATACGTGCAATGTGTATTTCGTACGTACCGGTGTAACTTACTATTATACGTGCAATGTGTATTTCGTACGTACCGGTGTAACTTACTATTATACGTGCAATGTGTATTTCGTACGTACCGGTGTAACTTACTATTATACGTGCAATGTGTATTTCGTACGTACCGGTGTAACTTACTATTATACGTGCAATGTGTATTTCGTACGTACCGGTGTAACTTACTATTATACGTGCAATGTGTATTTCGTACGTACCGGTGTAACTTACTATTATACGTGCAATGTGTATTTTGTACGTACTGGTGTAACTTACTATTATACGTGCAATGTGTATTTCGTACGTACCGGTGTAACTTACTATTATACGTGCAATGTGTATTTCGTACGTACCGGTGTAACTTACTATTATACGTGCAATGTGTATTTCGTACGTACCGGTGTAACTTACTATTATACGTGTAATGTGTATTTTGTACGTACCGGTGTAACTTACTATTATACGTGCAATGTGTATTTCGTACGTACCGGTGTAACTTACTATTATACGTGCAATGTGTATTTTGTACGTACCGGTGTAACTTACTATTATACGTGCAATGTGTATTTTGTACGTACTGGTGTAACTTACTATTATACGTGCAATGTGTATTTTGTACGTACCGGTGTAACTTACTATTATACGTGCAATGTGTATTTTGTACGTACCGGTGTAACTTACTATTATACGTGCAATGTGTATTTTGTACGTACCGGTGTAACTTACTATTATACGTGCAATGTGTATTTTGTACGTACCGGTGTAACTTACTATTATACGTGCAATGTGTATTTTGTACGTACCGGTGTAACTTACTATTATACGTGTAATGTGTATTTTGTACGTACCGGTGTAACTTACTATTATACGTGTAATGTGTATTTCGTACGTACCGGTGTAACTTACTATTATACGTGCAATGTGTATTTTGTACGTACCGGTGTAACTTACTATTATACGTGCAATGTGTATTTTGTACGTACTGGTGTAACTTACTATTATACGTGCAATGTGTATTTTGTACGTACCGGTGTAACTTACTATTATACGTGCAATGTGTATTTTGTACGTACTGGTGTAACTTACTATTATACGTGCAATGTGTATTTTGTACGTACCGGTGTAACTTACTATTATACGTGCAATGTGTATTTTGTACGTACTGGTGTAACTTACTATTATACGTGCAATGTGTATTTTGTACGTACCGGTGTAACTTACTATTATACGTGCAATGTGTATTTTGTACGTACTGGTGTAACTTACTATTATACGTGCAATGTGTATTTTGTACGTACCGGTGTAACTTACTATTATACGTGCAATGTGTATTTTGTACGTACTGGTGTAACTTACTATTATACGTGCAATGTGTATTTTGTACGTACCGGTGTAACTTACTATTATACGTGCAATGTGTATTTTGTACGTACTGGTGTAACTTACTATTATACGTGCAATGTGTATTTTGTACGTACCGGTGTAACTTACTATTATACGTGCAATGTGTATTTTGTACGTACTGGTGTAACTTACTATTATACGTGCAATGTGTATTTTGTACGTACCGGTGTAACTTACTATTATACGTGCAATGTGTATTTTGTACGTACTGGTGTAACTTACTATTATACGTGCAATGTGTATTTTGTACGTACCGGTGTAACTTACTATTATACGTGCAATGTGTATTTTGTACGTACCGGTGTAACTTACTATTATACGTGCAATGTGTATTTTGTACGTACTGGTGTAACTTACTATTATACGTGCAATGTGTATTTTGTACGTACCGGTGTAACTTACTATTATACGTGCAATGTGTATTTTGTACGTACCGGTGTAACTTACTATTATACGTGCAATGTGTATTTCGTACGTACCGGTGTAACTTACTATTATACGTGCAATGTGTATTTTGTACGTACCGGTGTAACTTACTATTATACGTGCAATGTGTATTTTGTACGTACCGGTGTAACTTACTATTATACGTGCAATGTGTATTTTGTACGTACTGGTGTAACTTACTATTATACGTGCAATGTGTATTTCGTACGTACCGGTGTAACTTACTATTATACGTGCAATGTGTATTTTGTACGTACCGGTGTAACTTACTATTATACGTGCAATGTGTATTTTGTACGTACTGGTGTAACTTACTATTATACGTGCAATGTGTATTTTGTACGTACCGGTGTAACTTACTATTATACGTGCAATGTGTATTTTGTACGTACTGGTGTAACTTACTATTATACGTGCAATGTGTATTTTGTACGTACCGGTGTAACTTACTATTATACGTGCAATGTGTATTTTGTACGTACCGGTGTAACTTACTATTATACGTGCAATGTGTATTTTGTACGTACTGGTGTAACTTACTATTATACGTGCAATGTGTATTTTGTACGTACCGGTGTAACTTACTATTATACGTGCAATGTGTATTTTGTACGTACCGGTGTAACTTACTATTATACGTGCAATGTGTATTTTGTACGTACTGGTGTAACTTACTATTATACGTGCAATGTGTATTTTGTACGTACCGGTGTAACTTACTATTATACGTGCAATGTGTATTTTGTACGTACCGGTGTAACTTACTATTATACGTGCAATGTGTATTTTGTACGTACTGGTGTAACTTACTATTATACGTGCAATGTGTATTTTGTACGTACCGGTGTAACTTACTATTATACGTGCAATGTGTATTTTGTACGTACTGGTGTAACTTACTATTATACGTGCAATGTGTATTTTGTACGTACCGGTGTAACTTACTATTATACGTGCAATGTGTATTTTGTACGTACTGGTGTAACTTACTATTATACGTGCAATGTGTATTTTGTACGTACCGGTGTAACTTACTATTATACGTGCAATGTGTATTTTGTACGTACTGGTGTAACTTACTATTATACGTGCAATGTGTATTTTGTACGTACCGGTGTAACTTACTATTATACGTGCAATGTGTATTTTGTACGTACCGGTGTAACTTACTATTATACGTGCAATGTGTATTTTGTACGTACTGGTGTAACTTACTATTATACGTGCAATGTGTATTTTGTACGTACCGGTGTAACTTACTATTATACGTGCAATGTGTATTTTGTACGTACCGGTGTAACTTACTATTATACGTGCAATGTGTATTTTGTACGTACCGGTGTAACTTACTATTATACGTGCAATGTGTATTTTGTACGTACCGGTGTAACTTACTATTATACGTGCAATGTGTATTTTGTACGTACCGGTGTAACTTACTATTATACGTGCAATGTGTATTTTGTACGTACCGGTGTAACTTACTATTATACGTGCAATGTGTATTTTGTACGTACCGGTGTAACTTACTATTATACGTGCAATGTGTATTTTGTACGTACCGGTGTAACTTACTATTATACGTGCAATGTGTATTTTGTACGTACCGGTGTAACTTACTATTATACGTGCAATGTGTATTTCGTACGTACCGGTGTAACTTACTATTATACGTGCAATGTGTATTTTGTACGTACCGGTGTAACTTACTATTATACGTGCAATGTGTATTTTGTACGTACTGGTGTAACTTACTATTATACGTGCAATGTGTATTTTGTACGTACTGGTGTAACTTACTATTATACGTGCAATTTGTATTTCGTACACACTGGTGTAACTTACTATTATACGTGCAATGTGCATTTTGTACGTACTGGTGTAACTTACTATTATACGTGCAATGTGTATTTCGTACACACCGGTGTAACTTACTAATATACGTGCAATGTTTATTTCGTACGTACCGGTGTAACTTACTATTATACGTGCAATGTTTATTTTGTACGTACTGGTGTAACTTACTATTATACGTGCAGTGTGTATTTCGTACACACCGGTGTAACTTACTATTATACGTGCAATGTGTATGATGTACGTACTGGTGTAACTTACTATTATACGTGCAATGTGTATTTCGTACACACAGGTGTAACTTACTATTATACGTGCAATGTTTATTTCGTACGTACCGGTGTAACTTACTATTTTATATGTACGTGTACTGTGTATTTCGTACGTACCGGTGTAACTTATTATTATACGTGCAATGTGTATTTCGTACGCACCGGTGTAACTTACTATTATACGTGTGCTGTGTATTTCGTACGGACCGGTGTAACTTACTATTATACGTGTACTGTGTATTTTGTACATACCGGTGTAACGTGCATCACACGCATTACACAATGTATTACATGTATTTAGTTAAAGGTCATATGGTAACAATCAGTTATGCAGATATACATTAAATAATTATTATATATATGAATATTTGTTTTGCACTTCTTTTCAAATAGTATGCATGTTTCAGAAAAAAAGATTCAGCTGATTTAAGAAAGATCATTTATTATACCGTGCATACAAAAAGTTGCACAAGTATAGAAGTGGCACTTAGATGTAGTTGAATACTGGTGAAGAGGGTCGGGACGACCTGTAAATCATAAGTCTGTTGGTTGATTATGGGTACATTGTACCTGTAATTGGAACACTGTAAAATATGGAATATACAGAAAAAATGGAAACACACATTACATCTGGAGATTGTTAACCAAGTATACACAATAACAATACGTGATGGATAGCAATTAATGATAAAATGATTAAAATGATTAATCCAGTAATGTTTGGTTTTGTCACTGGAATTTATGGTTTGCAGCATTACTCTGTGTTACTGTTGACAGGAATAACTTATACTCTCCCATTACTGTATACAGTACGGGCGCGTTTAAATGTATGCCATCTCTTTGAGCCCTAAATCAAAATGGGCCACAGCCTACGTTTATACATGTACAAAATTAAGTCCTTTTTGCCCAAGTTTGCTCTAGACCAAACGTCTTTAGAATAAACGAAGCAGGATTTTGAATATTTAGTTTAAAACCTTCTTCTGTAACCAAAGAGAAGAATATTAAGAGTTATCTTTATTTCCCCTATTGGGCGCCTGTACCTTTGGCCAAGGAGGCCACACCATCCGTTTATGCAAATTGAGTACCCTTTGCCCAAGAATGATTAAGAACAAATCTGGTTAAGATTCCTCCATTCGAACAGGAAGAGAAGAATTTTGGAAGGTGACCTCTATTTTCACTACTATGCCCGCCCTTTTGCCCCACAGAGGTGGGGAACTCCTTAATTTATACAAAATTGAGTCCCTTTTACTCAAGGATGTTCCAAACCTAGTTTACTTAAAATGTTTCCTTTCGTTTAGAAGGAAAAAGAAATAAAATTTAACCTCTGTTTCCCTCATTTGGCCCACATGACTCTGCCCCTAGAGGAGTCCATTTTTACCTAGGGTGCTCGCAACAAAATTTGGCAAACATTCTCTTCATTCGTAATGAGGGAAAAGGACTTTTTAAGAATGAATTTCCCCGCCCCTTAAATCCCAGGGAGGCCACACCTTCCATGCATACAACATTGAGTCCCTTTGCTCTAATGGAGATCCAACCAAATTTGGTCAAAATCCACTTAGCAGTTCAGGATTATTAGCGGTTTTACGAAAAAGTTGAAGGATGGACGATACCGTGCCACAGCATGATCCTTTTTTGACCAGATGAGCTAAAAAAAAGGGTGTGGAGTTATCTAGCACGTCAGACTTCTATGACAACTGTTTCCCTTACTGATACTGTTTGTAGGACAGTTCCAGCAATTGCCTGTACATATGTCGAATGGAGATCTAACATAGCGGGCATGTATTCAGGGAAAATGATTAAAGATTTGTTTTCGGGGTGAAGCGTGTAGCGGATCTGATCGAGTCGAAATCTGGTGATTATATATACATTATAGCGATGGAGCGTCCGTCAAAAGTTCGGAAGGTCAAGATTTTGAATTTCTGACTGGTCCTTACATCTTCTTGTTTTTACAAAATGTGTACAAATGCATTAGGAAGGTCAAAATTACGCTAATAACGGCAAGTAGTGCATCACAGCGAGTGTGGGTAAGAAGTAAAACAGTTCACATTTTACATACTGCCATATTTTGGTGCTTGCGTTCGATTCGCACTTACACAATGTATAAGCGTAGCGCGATTGAAAACACTACGGAGAATATCTGTGTCGTATCAAACAAGATTAGGCACATAGTGACCGCTATCTTTAGCCTCGCTAGCTAAAAACTCGCAATCTTCTTCATTACACGAACGAATGATTTGGTAATGTCTTGCGTAGCATATGATAACACATTCATCGTTTTCGCCTTTAACAAATGGCAGTTTTGATAATGTCCGCCCCGTGCTTCGTTCCTTGACGGTGACAGGTTCTTCAGATAAGGGGCTCTTACTGCTTGAGCTAATGTGCTGTTGTCATCTGATATACAGGAGAGGCCCAAGCTGTAAAAATAAATCACGGCTTTGGTTTACAACAACAGTTTAGCAATGCCTTCAGCATGATACTCGTTTTGAAACATTACATATGCTGACATCAGTTTTCTTTTTAGTGCATTTACATTAGTCTCCCTGATTTTGCGTGATTTTTTTTTTGTAACTAAGTAATGTCTTAAAGAATGTTGAAATTAAAGTCACGACATTTGCAACCATCTGTTTTTTCCCAATAGTTCGTGAAGTACTTGATGAATGTTTCTGGTCGTGTGTAGCGCAGTGCCCTACTGAGACTATTCTCGAATTGTATTACAATTCCAATTGTATCCAATCAACGAAATCATATAAAAACAGACGTTTCGTGGAATAGTAAACTACACAGTAAAAGATAACAGTCAGCGGAACAGCTGGAGGATCAGAGCAACAACAATGCTAGAAGTATTGAAGCGATCACTAATGAAAAAGATAGTAAGTGGTTGCATGAGATTTACTCATACAATCCTCAATTAAAGTCATGTAAAAGCATGCACGCGTGATCAAAACTTCAGAAGTTTTTTTTTTTTTTTACATTTAACGACGTAAAACGATTTTGAGCATGTGAAAATGGTTTGTCTAGTTCCGAATAAAGTGCCATCTTACGCATATATAAACAAAAGCAAACATAGACAAACATTTTCCCGTTGAAAAATTGTTGATTAAAATTACCATTTTGCAATCAGAACTGAGCAGTGAAGGACACAAACTTACTGGAAAGTCCAATAATCTGCATAATATAAACTAATTGTCCGGACACGTAGACCCTGTAAATGTATGTGATGCAGACGTTACTTATGACACGTTTTATCTATATATTGTAGTTGTTACTTATGACACGTAGTATCTATATATTATAGTTGTTACTTATGACACGTATTATCTATATACTGTAGTTGTTACTTATGACACGTATTATCTATATATTGGAGATGTTACTTATGACACGTATTATCTATATATTGGAGACGTTACTTATGACATGTATTATCTATATATTGGAGATGTTACTTATGACAGGTATTATCTATATATTGGAGCTGTTACTGATGACACGTATTATATATATATATTGTAGATGTTACTTATGACACGTATTATCTATATATTGTAGTTGTTACTTATGGCACGTATTATCTATATATTGGAGACGTTACTTATGACACGTATTATCTATATATTGTAGATGTTACTTATGACACGTATTATCTATATATTGTAGTTGTTACTTATGACACGTATTATCTATATATTGTAGATGTTACTGATGACACGTAGTATTTATATATTGGAAATGTTACTTATGACACGTATTATCTATATATTGTAGTTGTTACTTATGACATGTATTATCTATATATTGTAGATGTTACTTATGACACGTAGTATCTATATATTGTAGTTGTTACTTATGACACGTATTATCAATATATTGTAGTTGTTACTTATGACACGTATTTTCTATATATTGGAGATGTTACTTATGACACGTATTATCTATATATTGGAGATTTTACTTATGACACGTATGATCTATATATTGGAGATTTTACTTATGACACGTATGATCTATATATTGGAGATTTTACTTATGACACGTATCATATATATATTGTAGATGTTACTTGTATTATATATATATTGGAGATGTTATTTATGACACGTATTATCAATATATTGGAGATGTTACTTATGTCACGTATTATCTATATATTGGAGATGTTACTTATGTCACGTATTATCTATATATTTTAGTTGTTACTTATGACCCGTATTATCTTTATATTGTAGATGTTACTGATGACACGTATTATCTAGATATTGGAGATGTTACTTATGACACGCATTCTCTATATTTTGGAGATGTTATTTATGACACGTATTATCTTTATATTGTAGATGTTACTTATGACACACATTATCTATATATTGTATATGTTTCTTATGACACGTATTATGTATATATTGTAGTTGTTACTTATGCCACGTATTATCAATATATTGGAGATGTTATTTATGACACGTATTATCAATATATTGGAGATGTTACTTATGCCATGTATTATCTATATATTTTAGTTGTTACTTATGACCCGTATTATCTTTATATTGGAGATGTTACTGATGACACACATTATCTATATATTGGAGACGTTACTTATGACACGTAATATCTATATATTGTAGTACTGTAGTTGTTACTTATGCCACGTATTATCTATATAATGTAGATGTTACTTATGACACGTAGTATCTATATATTGTAGCTGTTACTGATGACACACATTATCTATATATTGGAGACGTTACTTATGACACGTAGTATCTATATATTGTAGACGTTACTTATGACACGTAGTATCTATATATTGTAGTACTGTAGTTGTTACTTATGACCCGTATTATCTTTATATTGGAGATGTTACTTATGCCATGTATTATCTATATATTGTAGCTGTTACTGATGACACGTATTATATATATATTGTAGATGTTACTTATGACACGTATTATCTATAATAACATTCTTTTCTCAATTCTGGTGAAAGCTAGATCTGTAGCTTTTTCTGATCAAGATATCAGAAAGTAATATTTATTAATTATGGACTTTTATTGAGGTGAATATGCAGTTCTATAGACATGAGATAGTGTTATTCACCGGCACGAGCTCGAGATTAATATCACTTTCTCAGTCATTATAACAATATGTACATACTCCTTAATTGTATAGGAGAGAATACTGCGGCATTTGGCACAGAGCACCATTGTAACGTCATAACTGAAGTAACTTCATAAAGTAAATATCTTTGACACTGATGTTTCTAGAACAAATTACCAACCTTCACGTGATTATTATCCAACAAATGAGGATGAAGGAAGTTTGGCATAATTTGAGGACACACCTTTTCCCGACATCCTCATTGATCGGACCACAGAGGCACGCAACTACTATTAATATGGATCTTGTTTTAGGTTTTCAGTCGCTGGGTACATTATATAACGTACCCAGCGACTCAAAGCCTAAAATAAGTTACGTACCTAGCGACTGAAAGCCTAAAACAAGATCAATATTAATAGTAGTTGCGTGCACCTGTGGTTGGACCATAATCACGCGGAGGTAGGAGGTTCGGGATATAGACCTAAATTCTTGTGTAGAAGCACAAAGGGAAGCGACTCGTAAAACTGATGTTTTATCTAGCTTTCTCTACGTATTTTCTCTACCCCCTTGGAATATGTCTTGCAAACAGTACGCGCCACATTGCGGATGTTACGGAATACATCATAACTTAAATATCTTTGGTTTTGATTTTGTGAGAGATAAAACGAATCCCACACACACACATTTTGCCCTGTATACAATCTTCAACACACAGGTATCAGCCGAGCGATAGGTTATTTTTGTATAAATGGAACTAATCAAACGGCAAGGTGTGAATGATATGTACGATGAGAGCGAAACCCCCGAATTTCTAAAACGAGATGGAGCATAAAATAAAAGTCAACAATAAAAATACAGTCCGCTATCTGGGTGATCTTCCTTGGATTCATCGCCGTCTTGCTATATGCGTGGAAAAAAACCCCGATTTTACCCTAGCTCCAAGCACAGGGGTCGGACACAAAACATGTTGAGCTTCTTGTAAAAGTCTCACCCTCGAAGTTTAAGGATTTCTTTTGTGCAGAGAACGTGTGAAAGTATAAGCCCTAGACGTTTGAGGATTATTCAAGTCTTTGAATCGTAGTTGAGATACCTTGGAGCATTCCATCAATGTAACCATACTTTCTAAAACATTTACAGTACATGTATAATGTTATATTATCAAAGTTGCTTAGGTTCGATTCCCCAATCGGACGTAAAAATGTAAGGGGTTCCGGCCCGACCACGGTTTTTTTCGAGAACTCTGGTACATCCGGGCTAACAAGAGTGATTAGTATAAGTTAAAATAACTTGTTTCATTATTGTTGTAAAATTATTCAAGTTTACATTTTCATTATCAAAGTTGTTTTGACAGCATTTAAAAACATATTTGACAAATTAGACCCTAGGTCTGAATTTGACTGATATTCTTGAACAATATCCTGGACTTTTGAAATTACTTGTCTTTATCTCGTTTTCAACGGATTTTCAAATTTTTAATTATACCGGTACACAGATCGAAACCACATACGTAATTCGAAATAATCATTTATGATATGAATATCATCCATTTTCATTTCAGTTGGAAAACTATTTAGAGGTATCCAAATTCCAGAAAAACATGTCTGAAGAAGCCAACACATTTGCCTGGAGAAACTTCACCGACAGTTCTTTACGAAGACAGTTCCGACTCATCACGAATATTGGGCTCAGTGCTTGCAGGGACGAGGACCTATTGAAACAGGTTACACTTGTATAATTGCAGGGCGTTTATAGCCAGGCGCGGATTTAGGGGGGAGGCACACCCGGCCGGCCCGAAATGGTCTGATCGGCCGGGAATGGGAACATATTAACATTTTAAAATGCATCAAATAATTCACGGAGCTTGTATAAAAAAAATCTGGGGCTACGCCCCACACATCCCATACGGCATCCTAGCAAATATTGTGGGTTTCCGCTATCTGATGTTTTTACTATATTTTCTTTATTAAAACAATATTTGTTGGCATCGCTACGCTCGTCTACTTTGTATCTTGACCCTAAAGTGTGTTTTTTATTTTACCACCTCCGCAAAACCCCAAGTTGCAACTTGCAACGCTCGGCGGAAATATACTAGCATAAGTTGCATAATTATATTATTGACCGCTCGTTATAGATGATCTGAAAATTAATANCCCCCCTTTTAGGAAATCCTGGATCCGCCCCTGAGAGCTACATCCAGGTAAGTAAAGAGTATATAAATCTTTCTTACTGCCTGTTCGAAGTATTACGGGTTTCTTTATAGACGAACCGATCACTAGGAACTTATGATACCACTAAAGAGCTCGGTGTTTAAATCTACAAAGAAGATACTTGAACTTCACATTGTCATGGCTTGTTTGATTTACATCTATGTGATGTCAGTGTGTCTGCGTAATGGATGATATGATCGCTCTATTGTTAGCCATTACTGTCACGCAGACCTAACATAACTGGACTGGAAACCACATGTCACGCAGACCTAACGTAACTGGACTGGGTACTACATGTCACGCAGACCTAACATAACTGGACTGTGTACCACATGTCACGCAGACCTAACGTAACTGGACTGGGTACCACATGTCACGCAGACCTAACATAACTGGACTGGGTACCACATGTCACACAGATCTAGTGGCATAACTGGACTGGATACCACATGCAGTTCAGGAAACGCGTGCCCTTCTGGGGCTTGACGGGATGCTAGATGCGGTTCAAGAAATGCTTCAACTTTTCTGGAGCTTGGCCGGATGCCACATGCAGTTCAAGAAAGGGGTGCTCTTCTGGAGCACATAGTTTCCGGTTTTTTCCTTTCTTTTTGGCAACGCATTCCCTTCCTACTTCAGAGTATTGACGTTACTTATTTGTCTAGTATACATGTGCAAGCGTTTTTGTGATGCGGTGCACTGCATCTTAGTAATGGAACGGCCAAATATTAAACTGGATATCAGTTTCATTATTTTATACTTTATGTGAGACAGATAGTCTAAAATGTATTTTTATTTCTATTTATTTTCAGATCATTAAGATACAGTCTGACATGGAGAAAACTTACAGCACAGGAAAAGTCTGCTACAAGTCTACAGAAAACTGCTTGGCACTTGAACCCGGTAAGAAAACATCCAGAAAGGGAGAGGGAGGGGGAGGGGAAGATATTAATTTGAAGTAACGTTTGCATCTGGCGCAATTTTAAATACAATGGAGCTTTAAAGTTTAAAAAAAAAAAATCATTAATAAGGAAAAGAGTAGAGGCCCGGTTTGGGAGAATGGGGTGGGTGGGTTCCGAATCTCTAGGAACGAAGTTTGATTAAAATTGTAATGTTTTAAATCCGCAACATGTACCTTGAACTATTTTCAATCAGTCTCAATTTAAATGAAAATGCGTTTTAACTTTTCGTTACAGATTTAACACGCCTGCTTGCAAATTCTAAAGATTATAACGAGCTGCTGCAGGCATGGAAAGGCTGGCGGGATGTCACTGGGAAGAAGATGAGGGAAGAATACGAACAGTTCGTCAACCTCAGCAACCATGCTATTAGGTCAATAGGGGGTAAGGTTACACTATATGACATACACTGTGGATACACCAACATGCCTTGTCAATAGACATAGTAGGATTAAATTTCACATAGTTTTTCCGGTAAGATGACATTACTGTACACTGTATTTTGCGATTCGTGGCGGTATGTCCTATTTAGAGCCTCGATGGCTTAGTGGTGTTTGGCTACTTTATGATCACTAGCCCTCCACCACACTGGCCACAGGTTGGAGGATTTTCTCCGGGTACTCCGGTTTTTCTCCACCACAAAAACCTGCATGGCTTGTACCTAAATGATCACAGCTGTTACCAGTTACATCACACACAAACCAATATCGTAAAGATACTGTCGAAATGAAGTTTTATTGGCGACTCCAATCACAATATACAAAGTATACAGACGCAAATTTCAAAACAGATCGAGTACGGTAATCCCTTCCCTAATTTATATAAGCTAAAACTACAAAAAAACCGACTATTTTAGAATAGTTTTATGTGGGGTTTCCCCCTAAACATCTTGGGCACTCTGCCTTGGACTAGTGAAGTCAGTAACATTCAAAAGACGTGGCGCCATTTCCTGACCTGCGCCATTCGAGCTTAATATGTAAATTAGAAATTAGCGAATAGTATGTACACACGTACTAATATAAAAGGTATGATTACTATAACAGTTAGCCTAAATTAACAACAACAATAAAAAATAAATCAATACAAAATAAATCAAACAAATGACATAAGAAGTTGTTCATTAGAACAGGTGTTTGTATGCTGTGAATGTGTTCATTATGGTTTTTCCCTTCTAATCTTTGAAAACTAGTTCTGAAACAGATCTGACTGTTTCAGGATTACTTTTCTATTTTATATATAGTTTTAGGTTATCGGTTGCTAACTACAATGGAACTCGGGTAAATTGAATAATAGGCGAAGCAGTTGAAAATATTACGGCAAAATTGCCGTATATCGAACGTTATTGTCAAAATTGAATTTAATATTGTATTTCTGGGTATTGTTTACACTATGTCATCAAAGTAAACATATGTAAATGAACACAAACATGTAAAAAAAAAAATCCAGCCGTCCTCTCAGTCATTATCGGGCGCTGTAAACAACATGACGTCATCGGAATGTATAAATTTCAAAAATGTATCTTTTGCATGAATACACTAAATGGGTTGTACAAATCTGGTATCCCCGGGTTGTTACAGTGTAACTTAGACAGATTTACACGGTGTATGTATCACTGCGCGCACGAGAATAAAGGCAATGACCTCAAAAAAGGTTATTGAGTCAATTACACTTGAAACTGTAAATATTATCGTTTCTTTCTTTTCTTCAGACTTCGACAACTATGCGGAGTATTGGCTGTCTTTATATGACTCCGCGGGCTTCGAGGAGGAAGTTATCGCCATTATGGAGCAACTGAAACCTTTATACCTGGAGCTACATACCTACGTCCGTGAAAAACTCCAGGAAATATATCCTAGCCACATGTTCCCGGCTACAGGACACATACCTGCTCACTTGCTCGGTACGTTATGCGAAAATTCTTAAATCCTGAGTCTGATGGTCCGAGACCAGACGCTTTAGTCTGTGGACAAGTGAAGGTTTGTGTCTACTAGGCCGTCGGACCAGTATACATTAATCTGATACAACTACATTCGAAACATAATCATTTCACATTAACGCAATTGGCAGGAAACAAGTTTTTGTTTTCGAAAAATACTATTTCAAAAGTACCTTGATGAAGGGCTAGTGGATCTTAACATTTTGTTTTCTCCCTGTTATTCAATCTATTTAAATACTTTTAGTGATGTTTATATACATAACAAACCAGATAGTAACCTATCAATTTGCACTTCTTGGCATGTAATACAGATTAAAGTACATGTATAAAGTATTAGTTGAATGACTATTAAATTTAGTCCATTAAATGACATAAAACCATAGACAATCAAGGTCATAATCAAATTCAACTAAACCAGGAGACATTGAATTACTGCATTCAGACAGCAGAGGTGTTTTTCCCGTTGTCGCCGGGAGAGATCAGCTTGTAACCCCCTGGGGAATGATAGCCTCGTGCCGATTATCACGTGTTCAACTGTGACGTCATTAAAATGCTTCATCGGTAATTGTGACGTCATCAAGAGTGAATGACGATATACATACCCCACATGTGGTTTTGTTTACAAACATGGAATAATATGATGGGAAAAAACAATCATTCCCTACCTTGAGGATATAACAGAGAAATCTCCAACCCTCGGGGTGATTTTTTGCTTGTCTAACCCTCGGCAGAGCCTCGGGTTAGACAAACAAAAATCATCACCACTCGGTTTGGAAATTTCTCTGTCACACCCTCAAGGTAGGGGAAGATTTTATTAGTGTTAAGTGGCAAATGCAATACGACTAGCATGGTTTCGTGTTAATCTCCTAATCGACCAATGCTCGTTAGGTCACTTCTTTCATTTGGCTTAACGTTTATAAAATGAAATGTCTTTACTTAGGTGATATGTGGGGACAGAGTTGGGATAACCTGTTTGACATCATGCAGCCCTTCAAGAACAAGACCAGATTCGACGTCACTGAAGCAATGGTCTCTCAGGTAACTTTACCCTATAGACAATGATGCTTATGGTAGAATTCTATTTGAAACTTACTAGGGAAAAGACGAATTTCCGCAATATATCGCAGACTTCTGTGTTTTCATAAGCAGTCACTAAAAATGAATAAATAAATGCGCATTCTGGTAGCAAAGTTTCCAAAATTGATTTGACTGCTCTATGAATTTTCCCTTTATTTTTCAGAATGTTTATAACATGAAATCGTGATCACGCCATAATCCATAATAACATTAGTCAGATCGGGTCTCTTGATATGTCCTAAACGAAAGATAAGCAGAACAGTTATGTATTTTGAGACCGTATAATCCTTTATGTACAAACTAAGTTGTACACAGCCGACCGATCAGTTTGCTACAATTAGCGCCTAGAATATCCTCACCCTAACAGTAATTTATAAGACACATTTTTTCATAAACAAAGTAGTTTGTTTCCAAGAAAAATAGCAAAAGAAATGCTTACATAATCATTAGCTACTTTTGATGTTCTTTTATAGAATTATACAGTGGAAAAGATGTACACAATTACTGAGGAATTCTTCACTTCATTAGGACTGCCAAAATTACGGGATAGCTTTTGGAAAAACTCCATGCTGGAGCGACCAAATAACCGAGAAGTTAGTTGCCACGGCTCTGCATGGGATTTCCTAAAAAATTATGATTACAGGTGAGACATATATAATTTGATTAAAGGTTAGACACAAACATTGATTACAGGTCACAAAACAGTTATTGCAGTGAATTCATGAAACTAAATGGTTATAATAAGAGACAAATACAATCACTACAGGAAAGACCTTAACAAACACTATTTACAATATAAAGAATCCCTCCATTCTTGCTTTTGCTGATATGTATCAGGAAATGGAAACATGAATCATTCCTTTCCAAATCCTTCCGTATCGATAATCAGACCTATCCCTTTCCATGTCTTACCCATTGTTCCCCACTTCTTCAATATATCTCTTTCCTCCATATCCGTCTAAAAAATTTACTCTCATTCCCACTTACCCCCGCACGCAGCCTTTACTCCTATCCATACATTGTCTATTGCCTTCTTCCAGATCTAACCCCCTCCCCGTCCCCCACATTCCAATCCGACACCACTTCATTTTTCCTTACCATCTCTTTTTGTCGATTCTCCATTCCAACACTTTGTTGTCGAAAGTTTCTCTTTCTCTATCATTAATATTTCCGTCCTACGTAGGATAAAGATGTGTACTGACATCACCATGGTAGATCTGTACACGGTACACCACGAGATGGGCCACATCTACTATCAGATGGCCTATGAGAACCTGTCCATGCCATTCCGGGATGGAGCCAACCCAGGTATACTATCACTTACTGTTAACACAATGAAACACCTAATTGATCCGTACGGGGTGTCTGACATGTGCTTTCTGTACGCCTAATTCCTTACAAATTAAAATTAATTTCAAACTAAAACATTAAGATTTGATTCTTCTTATGTCAACGAACAGTCATCCTAGTGGAGTATCACGTGATTTAAGGATAAGATGAGATAAGACAGTCATAATTTGCCTTTATATCTAAAATATAATCATACGACTTGATAGCAACCAAAATGATTTTATTTCCACAACGTCTTGTTGAAAGTAGATATTCCTAATGATTAGTTATGGCAAAACAATGTGGTATATGTGATAGGAATATCATTCAATGCCATCATTATGGAATCCGATTCTAGCATCTCGATGAACCTAAGAGTTATGCTGGGTAGGCATTGGCCGAGAGTGAGGAACTAGACAAAGATAAATCCACCTTTTCCGTTTTATACCTTGAATTTTCTATGTGCCATTACATCTAATAAAGGCTCATCGGTGGCTTTACTGTATATAACGCACCCAGTTACGATAGTTAGGATATTATCTCTCTCTATTCTGTTTTTCCTTTATTTTTCTATTGTGACACCCGCAGCACCACCTCACGTTTGGCTATATTGCTATTCGTCACTTAACAGCTGCTATTCCGTCTTTGGGTATTGCAGAGTTATCTTCTCTTGTGAGCAGGTATTGATTGTTACGTCATTGGTTTGTGTAGGAAAATTATGTCGTTTTTTCAAAAATTGATGACGTTACTCTCACAAACAAATGACGTTACAATCAATACCTGCGCACAAGAGAAGATAACTCTGCAATACGCAAAGACGGAATACCTGTTGTTAGAAACATGTGACTGGGTGGAGTGCTGTGCTGGGTGCCTTCGATGTATTATTTCATTGTGATAACACTCTAAAGTCGACATCAGGAGTCCGTTACTGAAAGGTCACTCTTAACTAAGCATTTACGGAATGGTTTAGGATGACACAAAGAATGCTGGAAGAGTGTAACTGAAATGTGTTCGTAAGCCGCCCCTACCAACCTTAAACTTCTCTCGTTCGACCATCGCTAAGAGCTGTAAATTTTCTGGAAAATAAAGTTTACAGCCTTCCGTGTTTCTAACTATTCATGGCAGCCAGGATAGCGTTTTTTTCTGTGTAATTAAATGCAAAGAAAAGGTATGGCCACCCTTAGTTAAGTAATACAATTTGGAAAGTAAGAATGTTACCAGTTACACCATAAAACGTCAATAAATGTCTGAAGGTAATCTTAACTAAGTAGGGATGCTTCCAGATACCCTACATAACTAATAGAGCAGTAAGAGAAGCAGGTCCCGTTGCTCTTAGCGGATATACCGTTATATTCCTAACTCTACCCTACGACTGCTTTTAGTTACGGGCCCCTGAGCTATCACTAAGAGGCAAATAAACTAACAAACAGCCTCAAGAACACCCCCCTATATTATTAACATGGTTTGGTTCGGTTTAGTATTGTTTAACGTCCTATCAACAGCTATGGCCGTTTAAGGACGGCCTCCCAGGTGTGCAAGATGCATTCGTCTAGTGTATGCGTGTGTGTTTTGGAAGGCTGCGATGTGTTCGTGTTTGTCTCCTTGTGAAAGCGCGGAACTGATGCCGACTTTATAGTGCTATCTCAATGAAACATACTGCCGAAGACACCCAGCAGGACACTCCAACCGGTCACATTATACTGACAACAGGAGTAGAAACTACCATTTTGATACATCTCCTTAATTGACATTAGTTGTTATGAGGACACTACAACTCAATAAACCAAAACCGAACCGAACCAAACCGAACCAAACCGTACCCAGTTGTTCAAACATCTCTTGGCTATCGACTTGTTACCTTAAAGTTTCAAATTGATAATAGACATTTGTTTTTTCTTATAATCAGGGACAATGCACTAGCATTTGTGCATCATTAAAAAATATGGTAGGAAATGACCAGTTTTATTTTTTGTGGCAAATAAGGTTTTTATAACATTTCTTCTGTATACAAAAGCAATATAATGTGTTCAAATTTTTTGAGGAATTTAAATTATAATGTCATAGTGATATGTCACAGGGTCTTAGAATTTGAAAACAGTTGTATAAGATACAATGTGTAAGCATGCTTTTTTAGTGGAAAAGCTCTATGTATTAAATACTGTTTATGGAATTATCAAAAAAAATGAAATCTGTTTCCATAACCTTCGACATAATTTTGAATACTACCTTTATTATTTTTTCTATTGTAGCTTTCCACGAAGCTATTGGAGACACAATAGCCTTATCAGTGGTCACCCCTACTCATCTACACAAGATTGGACTACTCGACACCGTTGAAAATGATCAAGGTGAGGTTGAAAATGTATGGGGAGAATGATGCATGACACTAACTTCAATTGATTACAATAACGAAACAAGCAAAAATAATGGTTCTTTGTCTTCTTTCTGCT
The DNA here is from genome assembly GCF_002113885.1 of Mizuhopecten yessoensis. NCBI lineage: Eukaryota > Metazoa > Mollusca > Bivalvia > Pectinida > Pectinidae > Mizuhopecten > Mizuhopecten yessoensis. The sequence goes on from NW_018407846.1 coordinate 121,267, forward strand.
GTTTACATACATCATCTATAGAGCAATCATTAGGAGGAAAAAATATCTCTTAAATATGAGAATGTGTTTAGAGTACTGTGAAGGAAGCTAAAATTCCATGAGTCTGTCGGTATATATAAGGCTTTTCCTGTCTGGCAATCCGATTACAATTGTACTTCTGATCACTGAAGACATTACTATTGCAGCACTATCGTCTCTGATTACTTTTTAAAAGCAGCAGTAGAACAAATCAAATACAGCACCAAAATCTGACCCAACACACGTTATAATTATGTGGCATATTAACTATTTCACTAACATATGACAGAACAGTTGATTCAGGAATACTGTTTTTGTATTTGTATCTTTTAGTAAAGGTTAGTCTACAAGGTAAAACATTCTAAGAAGCATAATCAGTTTGAAATCAAAACTAATTAACCAAATAGAAGTCTGTATTTTTCGACCTCATTGTCCAACTAACAATCAACAGCTCGCATGATGAAATATTGGAAAGGACATAATAACTGGATCCTTATCCGTAACCATTTTTACACCTTCTGCTTGTAAACACAACTAGGCTGGCTGGAGAACCAAGAACACCGTATCATATGTTGTTCGTATTTTTCTCTATTATTCTTTCACTCTTTTACCTGATACTTTATTCATATGCTCGTTTGTTAAGCTCAACCGCATTTCCCACTCAGCGACAGTAATTTGTTTTTCAAAATGCATATAATGTAGACATATTGTGAATTATTTGAATATATACTTCTTAATAGTTTAATCAGTATCACTGATGATGTACGCCTTTGTTTTAACTGTTGTACATTTCTATATTTCACGGATCACTTTTAAAGTTTGTGTTTTCATTGACGTGTTAGTTATTTATAGGGCTGCTATCTGTTAGGTGTTGGTACAAAACTGTCCTTTTTAGATGGCGTTTAATTCCCAAAATGTTTTACTCCTTTGTCATGATATCTCTTAAGTAAACTTTATAATTACACCTCAACCTAAATATATGATCTCCGTTGGTAAAATTGATTAATAGTTTTACTGTATCTGATATGACCAACATACAAAAATTGCACTGTATCTCTTCTTTAAAACCGGTGAAAATAAAAGGTGATTTTCGGGATATCAAAGTAGGATTATGTATCTATTTTTTATATATAAATTTACTACACAATCTCCAACAATGTAGCATTCCAAACCATCTTATATCCTTTACATATTTACACACTATAAACAATCCTACATAAGGCAACATTACACACATTCTTACACAATGCACCACTACATACAATCCTACATAATGCAATACTAGACACAATCCTACATAAGGCAACATTACATACAATCCTACATAATGCAACACTACATACAATCCTACATAATGCAACATTACACACAATCCTACACAATGCAACACCAAACATAATCCTACATAAGGCAACATTACATACAATCCTACATAATGTAACACTACACACAAACCTGCATAAGGTAACATGACACACAATCCTACATAAGGCAACATTACATACAATCCTACATAATGTAACACTATACACAATCCTACATAAGGCAACGTTACAAACAATCCTACATAATGCAACATTACACACAATCCTACACAATGCAACACTACACACAATCCTACATAAGGCAACATTACATACGATCCTACATAATGTAACACTATACACAATCCTACATAAGGCATTATTACATACGATCCTACACAATGCAACACTACACACAATCCTACAGAAGGCAACATTACACACAATCCTACATAATGCAACATAACACACAACCCTACATAAGGCAACATTACACAAAATCCTACATAATGTAACATATTAACTCTCATTACATATACGAGCTATCGACATGATTGACCAGGATCCACACTGAAGCACACAATCTATATTCAATTCATCATTAAGCCTCTATAACACGATGTTAATTATTATTTCATAGAAGTATGATACAGTTTCAATCGGAACTATTAGCATTGCTTCTATTACAATATAACCACAGGTCATTTTTCAGTTGTCTTTTTATTTATAATTTTGTTCGTTCCAGGTTTGGTTGTTTGCTGTTATGCTTTATATCATTTCTTCCCTTTCCATATGTTCCATTTCAAAATACTTATGACTGTATTTAGCAATATTGAAAAATTATTATTCCCTGGATATCTTAGTAAAGTATTTTCCTCTGTATCGAGTACATTGTTATTATATCCAGGAACAGTGTTCCTCATTAATGTTTCTACATAATATATACAATTTTGTATGTCTACATCTTCGGTTTTGTAAAAGTGACATTTTCCGTTTGAATTTCCAAACGTCTTAATTTTCGTTTCTGTATATGTATTCTGTGTACACATTTCATTGAAACTCCTTAATTTTTAAAGATGTCAGTATTTTAAAACAGTTTTGCCCAATTTGACACCATGAAAATAGTTTTCAGATATTTTCCCATTTCCTATATACTTCTGGTTCCGTATTGCCATTCAATTTCCTACGAATAGAACACAATTTTAGTGTTCTATAATCGATATGTTTATTGTATTTATCTACAACATGTAATGTTGAATCTTGTTTGGGTGGAATACTCAACAGATTCACTTATTGTTTCTTTCACTTTCATCATTCTTTTATACTTTTCCGGAACAGACTTTAGTCTTGGCAATTCAGAAATGCAGTTTCTTCTATCAATAAACCTCCCATATATTTCTTGATAGTTTCTAAATTTATTTTGCAAAGTGTCCCATATATCTTCTATCGTGTGTAAGACACTTATTGCAAAAGAACTAAAAAACAAAGGTTTTCTGTAAAATTATATCATACGGTTGCCAAATAGTTCTTTTATAGATTATGTATCTATTAATAGATAAGTTCGAATGATATCTGTCATACATAATACCATATTCATCATTTAACATTTGCCATAAATATATCACAATGATTTCATCAAGATTCATTAGTTTGGAGATATGTAATATCAAAGTGTTACTTTCTACACAAAAGTACGTTTATTACGTACATTGTTTGTGAAGAAAGTAAAACTTTGATATTATATCACAATGCTACATTATTGCAACGATTTTTATTTTGTTAACAGAAAGTGACATCAACTTCCTGATGAACATTGCATTAGATAAGTTGGCGTTCCTTCCCTTCAGCTTCACGTTAGATAGTTGGAGGTGGGGTGTTTTCAGAGGAGACACTCTTCCACAGCACTACAACTCTAAATGGTGGGAGTTACGGTAAGACATTGTAGGGACAACTGATGGATACAGGTATCTGAAACAGAGCCACATCTCTGAAACATTATAATTTAAGTTAAGTAGGTCCGTAAGCTTGTGACACTACTGTTTCGTTCGAATGTTTCCCTCCCTCCAATCCATTTTGGCGCCTTATCAAAATCAGCTCTCCAACTGCTCTTGATTTTAAATATACAATATCACTATATTAAACGTGGACAATATATACTGTTATCAAGGGCTGTCCTGAAAGAAGCAATTTCTTTAAGGCATAGCCAGGTTTTTGGGGTTACATGTATACGGGATATGACCGATTCAAACATTGCGGTAAATGACGTAATCCCCTTTGGTGTAGTACCTTCTTTTAGGTTATACGAGTTAACGTCAATAAGTCTAATTGGGGCATAGCTAAAATTACATTATATATGATAATTTAATATCATAGTTTAATGTCCAGCAAACGTTGCCGCTGATGCTTAGATCAAAGCTGGACCTATCAGCTCAATAGGGTTCAAATGATGACAAAAGCTCTAGAAAACACGACCGACAAGGTATGTCCCTGTCTGAATTCACTGTCTTGTACAGGAAATACTAATGAGCCCAGGGCAGTAATTGGTATTGGTAGCCTGATAAGATTGAAATCAGGCGTTTTTACGGGTTAATTGTATATATTCTTCAGGTGTAAATATCAGGGTGTTTCTCCACCTGTCGAAAGGACAGCGGAGGACTTTGACCCGGGATCTAAATATCATGTACCTTTCCAAGTATCTTATATAAGGTAAGTCAAGTGGTGTGTAAATAATTACTTTGAATTAAAACAAGACAGCCACATATATTTTAAAAGTGTAGAACATTTCAAGATAAGGAAAAAAATGAAATACATTGAGAGAAAAAAGATATTGATGAATACTGGGGGAAAAAAACACAAACATGTTTTGAGAATTTGAGAGGTTAACAAACTACGTAAACATTTCAAATACTGCAATTTGATAGACCGTTGGTTGTTTCCCAGGTATTTCGTGGCATTCATACTGCAGTTCCAGTTCCAGAAATCTTTGTGCGATGTCGCTGGGCACAAGGGTCCGCTTTATCTCTGTGATATATACAACTCAACTGCTGCAGGTGACAAACTCAGGTGTGTGTAGTAGCAAAATGTACTTATGACAATAAAGGATGTATTGATGACAGGCTACAGAGTGTGCAGGTAACACATTATGTGCTTTTATCGGACGATCTCAAACCTCTATGACCAAATAATATTTGCGAGTGATATGTTTTAGGTGATAAACTCATGAGTGGGAAGATGAGAATCTATGTTATTTGTGGGTGAACAGGATGGGTTTATCTTTGTAGTCTTGTCAACCTTTTTTACGTTTTCATGCATGGAAATTATGCTCGAAAAACTGCAAAATCAGTGAAATTGAGCAAATGCTCAACTTTGATGAGATCACACAGTATGTTTACGAATAATTATTACCTTGTACCTTTATAGAGAATTACTCAGTCTTGGGTCGTCCAAGTCATGGCCAGATGCCTTGGAAATCATGACAGGACAAAGAAATATGGACGCAAGAGCCTTTATTGAATACTTTCAACCTTTGACTGATTGGCTGAAAATCCAGAACAAAAATAAACGGTCGGGATGGACGGAGTTGTCGTGCCCTTCATCGACAACAGGATTAATTGACAGTGAGGAAGCAGGATGGGAATGGATCGAGCAGAATGATAAATTGTTTACCGATATCTTCTCCGAAATGGCAAATGCTGAATGGCAGTATGCTACCAATATCACCGATCATAACAGAAAAATAAAGGCAGGTTATGTTAAAGATAACTGCTATTTAAAATAAAAAATCCATTTAAGTCCTTTCATCATTCGTATTACATTCATTCCACCATAACGGCTGATATTGTAACGAAACATATTTGTATATCAAATAGTTTGTATAATCATATAAACGTTGCATGATTTGTAGGAGATCATTCAGCAATCCCAGATTGGAAAGTGCATTCGAAGGTTTATGCCCCTATTACAAATGTATACCGCGAGTGTGTCATATGTATTGACTTACGGCTAGGATTCAAATTCCACACAAAAAGTGCATTCAAGGAGCTTTCCGTAAATTGAAAAATGGACCGATTAAACGAGTCCAAAAACAGCTGTTTGTATTTTGTAGGTAGACACCACTTTGAAATTTGCAGAATATGAACAGGTAGCTGTTCAGAAAGCAAGTATGTTCGATTGGACAAGCTTTCAAAACAAGACCCTGCGAAGACTGTTTAAAAAACTTAATACCACCATTGGTATTAACTCTCTTGAAGGCAAAGACAAACTTGAACAGGTAAGTAGACGAAACAATGATTTGCAGATCAACACATTTCTAATTATATTTTGTCCATGTGTTTAACACATATTTCGATGGAAGTTACAACGAAGACACCGTCGTTCCTAGAAGATTATCCAGGTACCTTCGTTCTCAATAAACAATCTTGACAATTTTGTTTTAAGTAGAAAAACCACTTTTGACTCTAGTAGTTAATCCATGCTCTGACATTCACAGGAAAAGGTGGTTGGATTATGGAATGGTAGGTTGTATTGGATTATGGTTGTGTTGGTTTGCTATAAATGAGGTCCGGAATACGACTCTACTTCATTGTTGTTTATTCAAAAGGATGAGTTCACATATGAGCTGACGTCATAAAAGACAATTGGATACAACGTCATAATACGCCGTTAATAAGGTGTCCGTAGTTTGGCGCCATTACTCTAACTATTACATTTCTCGACATCCTCGGGGCCACAGAATGGTTTTAAATAATCCTTCAATATACAAGTTCAAATGTATATACACTTAACAATAACAATTTCCGACATTCTCGGGGCCGCACAATGTTCATCATATTATGAATAGCAATGTATAGACATACATGTATAAATTAAGTTGCGATTAATTAATTGTTCTCGATATCCTTATAATTGTCAATATGGTAAATAGTTGGAATATACACGATTATATATTCAATTCACACGCGTAAATCATTTTGTTTAACTTCCCGTTCATTTCTCAGTTTTTAGTTCGTGATCGTATTATAATTGTCACTTCGCGTTGTGTTTTTGTTTAAGTCTTTCGCTTCTCCGGATTCTGAGACCATCGACATTGTCACTAACTTCTGGGGGTACAGTTTAGTGATCGGTCTGTTTATCACTCCAATTTTTGTTCCTGATGACTGCTGCTCGGACTTGTCCATCTCGGCCTTCCATGAGTTCCTCCACGACGGCGAGCTTCCAGCCTACCCGTTTAAAATCCCCGTGGACTTGCACAATATCTCCGACCGTTATTTTACAGTCATTATTTCCAGATATACGATGGAACTCTCTAAGCGACGTCAATTACTCAGTTTTCCATTGTATTCAAAAGTTGTTTAGGATGCGTGATTGTCTCTTTATGCGCTCATTAACCTTAACATGGTTGATAACACTTGGCTCCATAGCGGTGTCGTCAGTGAACGGATAGGATAGGGACGTCAATCTTCGGCCGAATAGCAGTTTGGAAGGTGTAAGTGGTGCTGGGTTGTTTGGATTTGTTGATATGTAGGTCAAGGGGCGGTCATTCAGCATAGCTTTCGCTTCAGTGACGATGGTGTTTAGTGTCTCTATATCAACTCAAGATTTCCCTAATACTTTCTTAAGGGTAGTTTTTTTTAATCTAATTAGCCTTTCCCACCAACCCCCATACCACGGGGCACGGTAAGGGATGAATATCCACTCTACTCCATGTCTCCCAATTTCTTCTCAAAGTTTATCCGCTTGGCATAGTTTTACAAACTCCTCAGCTGCCGCTTTATACGTCGAAGCGTTGTCGGATATTACAATGCTCGGCAATGATCGGCGACTGACGCAGCGTAAAAAGCTAACATGAATGAATTGAACGTAAGGTCATTCACAAGTTCCAGATGAATAGCCGTCGTAGACGCGCACGTGAACAGACATAAATATACTTTTCGGTCATTGTTGTCGTGATCTTTAACAGTAAGCGCTCCGGTAAAATCCACTCCAGTCACAGTGCTCCTGGGGCTGTTTTCCCAGTGTGGCCATTTTGAATCGTCTGTAAGCCAGTTGAGTCCTTTCCACCAAAGTGTATTATCCTTAAATTGAGCTGCGGAAATGCCACGCGTGAGAAGATCTGCTGAGTTGCTGTCAGTTAGGCAATATTTCCATGGAAAGTGTCCCGTTTTCTCCTTGATTTCCATCATGCGGTTAGCAACAAACTGCTTCAGTCGTTTACTTGATGAAATCCAGCTCAGGACGATCTGGCTGTCGCACCAGAATATAATGTCATTAACTTCAATGCTTTTTTTGTATGTGTGAAGCTAGAGGTGCTCCCCTAACTGCTTCATTAACTCAAGTGGCTGTTGTGTAATAGGACGAATGGATGCCACTCTGTTCCTCGCCATAAGAAGTGTCACTTGATCTGGTGTCTCTAAGTATGCGCATGTTCAATACGCTCGTTAGCTGGCATCTTTAAAGATGTGTAGTCGTAATTTTCCTTGTGTTGCTGACTGAAGGGCTCCAGGGATTTGGATTTTCACTATTTCCTTGATGACCCCCGAAAGATAGTTCCATTGCGTTTGAACATCAGTAGGTAGACTTTCATCCCACTCCTTTGTCTCCTTCCATAGCGTTTGCATGAGCATTTCCGCTCGCACAGTTACTGGACTCAGTAATCCCAAAGGACCGAAGATTTTCGAAGACTCTTGCAGTATGGCGCGCTTGGTAACCTCCGGGTGTGTATGCGTTCCGAATTTGTTTCCTTGATATTGCAATGTGTCTTCTTCGACGTTCTAAGATCTTCACCAATGTGCCGTTGTCAAGTGTTCCTTCCAATTTTGCACGATCCTGAAGTTTTCCGCTGTTTGAGTTCCAGGAATGTAAATTGAACCCTCCTTTGCTGAGGAGATCTCGCGATTCTTCGTATAATTGTAGAACTGAACTTTCATTTTTGAAACTCATGAGGACAATGTCAACATACAAATCCTTCTCCAAGATCTCTGATACTTCGCTCGGGTTGTCCTTGAAGTGCTTTAAAAGCGTTGCGTTCAAGATGAAAGGCGAACAAGTTGCTCCGAATAATACTGCCTTGAAGCGGTAGGAGATGAGAGGACTCGTAGGGTCTGTAGGGTCACTCCACCAAAGAAAACGTGTAACATCACGATCATCTTCATCCAGTTCAATCTTTAAAAAAGCTTTCTCGATGTCTGATGAAACTGCGTATCTTTGTAGCCTGAACCTTATAAGTATTGCGGTTGAATCGTTCATTATCGGTGCATGAGACTCGAGACATTCGTTCAAACTGGTTCCTGTTTTTTTCTTTACAACTACAGTCGAACACAATACGAATAGGTGTTGTTGACGAATCCTTGTGAACAGGATGGTGAGGGATGTATTGGATTTTCTTTCCGTCGTTTTCCGTGTCTGGAACTTTCTCTTTGAATCCACGCTGTTCTTGCTCCTCCATTATGTTGCTGTAATGTGTCAGTAAGTGCGGTTCTCGCTCCAACCGTCTGACTACACTTTCCGTCCTATGTTTGATAATCTCGTAGTTTGTTGGTAAGAAACCAGATTCCTGTTTCAACGGAAGTTTTGCCTAGTACTTTCCATCATTCAATGCTATTGACGTTGCTCCGTACTCCTCAATCGTTCTGACTTGTTTCGGCGTTTGCTCGTCCTCACTCACACCTAGCGATTCAAGTTTCCAAAAAGTCTACACCCTCTGCACTGTGGTTGATCAAAATGTTCATGATTGATGTATTCATAAATCCCATTGTTGAGGTCAACATTGTAGAAGCATTCGACGTATCGATTGGACCCAATAGCAAGTATCCGATTACCTGATCTTGCACTATGTCCCAATATTAGTTTGCTCCAATCAGAAGTGATATGTTGAACTTGTCATCGTTTGAGACTAGGTGCGCGAGCGGTAGATTTTTTTAGTACGGCAACAGTAACACTTTACTCCGGGCTCTGATCTCTATAGGTGTGGTGATCTTTGGTATAATTACAACCTCCATTGGAATTCGGTCACCATTATAGGCTTCAACAGAAATGCGCGCGGTCTTCAAATGACGTGCATGTTGTTCATTGCCTCCGAAGGCAGCTATCCTAATGGAAATGGTTCCTACGCACTCATTCTCTAACTTCTCGGCTATGTCTTCAGTTATAAACGAATTTTGCGCACCTTTGTCGAGAAGAATGTTAGCCAAAGTGTTCTGATCATCTGACCATACTGGCGCTACTGCGGTTTTTAGTAGGACATCTGAGTGTGTGGTGATGGATGTAGAATGAAGCGCTGAAGTTTTCCCTAGTTTCTCCTCTTTCTCGTTACTCCTTACGGAATTTGTAAATTTAGTACTGGATGGCTGAGGTCGCTGTTGTTCTCTACTGGTATGGTGTTTTTTCCCGCATTTCCTGCACTTGAACTTGTAACGGCAATCAACTACTTTGTGTGACCCGAAACAGTTAAAACACATGTTCTTTGCCATTACATTATCAACGCGCACTATATAATCTGTGACATTTGTGCATTCATTTGGCGAATGTGAATCCTGGCAAAACAAGACTTTCGGTTCTCGGTGTTTGTGGAATGTAAGGCTTGACCCTTACCTTTAGGTGGTTTGTTATCGAAAGTTCCCGTTACAAATGATGCCGTTGGTACTACTTCCGGTTCCGTTTGTCCGGACTCCAAAATGCAAACCTCCTTTCTGATTGCTTCACGCAAGGATTGTAAATCCCAGTTATCGTTTCCGTGGTCTCTCGTAATGTTCCGTTTTAAATCGGGCGTTAGTTTATTTTTGATAATCGGAACGGGAAGTGATCCAAATGATGACTCACATTGTCCTAACGAATTTAATCCGCGAATGTAGGACTCCATTTTATCATAGGTAGCAGAATACAGTAGAAATGGCCCGACTCTGATAAACAAGGCACATGTCGAGGAAATGTAAACACAGCGGATTTACCCTACACAACACATGTATACATGTATATATATTTGTAAACTGCATTACATTTACAATACATNAACCCAAAATTTGACCCCCGCAACTAGTAATTTTTTTCCTAAGCTCTGTCTGAAATTAAAGATTACCTACCTGGTTGCAGAATTATCTGGGTCCCAGTAAAATTGTAAAACTTCAAAATTTTACCTCCTGTAAAGCTAGCTTTTCATGTGTACGCACCCTTTCGTATTATGGCCAAAATTTTATTCTCGAACCAAAGAAATCTTCTTTCTTTTTTACAAATGTGAAGCTCACATAGCCCACTTTATCATGCTTATACCAATTTTAGTACAGTTTTATGTTTATAATTGTTTTACATATTATTATACAGGGGTTAGCCATTTAACAAAAATATCACCCATGGCCACAACCCTCTACTGTACACTGCTACCATAGAATGATATGAGGCCACTAGCGTTGGATCGCGGGACTGGGATGTTGATAAGATTTTCCATGTACGCGTTTTTGACTTGATGTGGTTGTCCAAAGCGTTGTATGAGGATATCAATGGCTTGCACACAGTTATCAATGGTGAGGGGTAAACCTTAAATACACTGTGATGCTTGACCATGTAGCTGGACTTTGATGTAATTAAACTTCTGAATTTCCGTCAAACTAGCGTTGAAATGAATGGTAGATTGAAACGAATCCCAAAATGTCCGCCATTGCAAAATGTCCCCACTAAATGTTAGAAGGTTCATCTTGGGAAGTTTGTTGAACTCGATGACAGCTGATGGCCAACGGGATTGAAACTGGAATCTGACTGATTCGCATTCACTCTGTCTACTCTGGGGGTACAATTCTGGACGTGTGGGGTGAAATTCTGGGCGTGGGCGTTCAACACAGATTGGGTTGTTTGATGAGGGTGTGAAAAAAATACTTCGTGTTCACCAATGGATGCCTTGATTTCGGACAGTTTGTATTCTAAATCGAACAAATACTCATCTGTATCGACGATCTCGTCTTCTATGTTCTCCTCCTTAATTTGTAGAATGATCTTCTCGTTGAGTTGTTGAATAACTTCCTTCTTGTCCGACAGTGATCCCAAGACTGTGCGGACAGCTGTTAGGTTCTTTGATGAAGTGAAGTCCTCTAGTTTTGTCAGTAATCGAGTAATAGTGCTCTTGTTTCCGGCTCTCACTTGTCTTAGTTTGGACAGCTCCATATTCCCTTTTGTTACGGCACCAATGTATTGGTTTATGGTTGTGTTGGTTTGCTATAAATGAGGTCCGGAATACGACTCTACTTCATTGTTGTTTATTCAAAAAGATGAGCTCACATATAGATGACGTCATAAAAGACAATTTGATACAACGTCATAATACGCCGTTAATAAGGTGTCCATAGTTTGGCGCCATTACTCTAGCTATTACATTTCTCGACATAGGTTTACCAGGACAATTATGTATAAAAAGGGTCAATCTGTACTCTAAAACTTAACTGACTGCTGGTACAACCTGACTGCTGGCATGCGATTACATGTACCTTACTTTATATTTCAATTTCTATGTATTCACAACACTTAATGTGACGTGTGATAACGTGTTGTCGAATTAAGTGACATAATCAACCCCATACTGAAATAATATCTTTCGTATTAATGACCGATATTTAGCACACATTCTGAGATTTCAGTTGAAATTCAGAAAAAAAGTGAATACCGACGTGTATAAACCAAACCGTTATTCGAACTCAAAATCGATGATATAATGATGAAATATAAACAAAATAAAGGTTTACATTGATACGCTTGAACAAAATACAGGAATGGTATGTACAGGTAATCCAGGAGGGTAAGCGTCTTCAGTTCCATCGACCTTATTCGTTAGTCAAATCTAAGCCAAATCCACGTAATGACGCTTTCTCAAAGGCGGGTGAGTGAAACCACTATACGGTAAGGCGTCATAATGAGCATCAATATAAATGTCGACATTCACGTAGTTCAAGGAAATATAATTTTTTCCCAACGAGATCATGTTTTCAACCATAGAACGTCTCCATAGTCTCCGTCGATGTGAATCTCAAACTCAAGCGTTGTAAGGTTACCCGTCTTCACAGAAATTGCGATAATGTAAATTAGGTTGTTGTAAGAAGCAGCGTTGTAACTATAAAGAAAGGATAAAGTCCTAATACAAAGCTCGAAATCATACTGCTTAGGAGTAAGCCACCCCTGTTAGTCATGATATGAGTAAAGCTCGAGGTAAACGGCTAATATAGGAGAGTCTGTCGTGTTGTTTATTTTAAGTTCAGTGGCTACGTGCGGTCGACTTGGGAAATAATGTTCTCCTTTTATAAAGATGACACAACATCGATATATTTGACAGTAAAAATTAGTTGTTTTAATATATTTGTAATCTGTTAGCATAAGTGTTTCCATTAAGTCCCCCATGAGAACGAAAACTCGCCAATTTACCGAAATATCTTATCATAAGATGTGAAATAATCCCAACCATAAAACGTTTTATATGCCTGTCATGTCATGTTTGTAGCATACAATGGTTGGTTCCTGTTCTCTGACTGTTGTCATTTTATTGTCGCGAGTGTAAGCAGGGGTTTGATAAATATAAGCACAATGACCTGTGCAATATATGCACATATGTCTGTCTATGATTGTGTATATATATGCTGAAATAAATGTATTTGTACATGTACTTGTATGTGTGTGTAAGTGTGTATGAGGTGTGTGAGATGTTTCCTTCGGGAGTTACTCCCCCATAGCCTTGTGTTAATATGAATTATTTTGTGTTATTTTTTTCATTTGCAACATGTCTAAAATATTATGTCTCCTTGTTTATTCCACTTTGGCCATTTGACGGAGAGAATTTATAAAGGATTTGCCTGTTATTCAATCCAATTGACTACGACATCTTGTCAATAAAATTTGATGAAATGAAATGAAATAAGTACAATGTTGATTATAGTGAAATTGTGATGTAAATCACACTGTGCAATCTACCTGTACTGTCAGTTTTTGTTCAGCAAATTGTATTATAAAGAAGGCTTGTGAAATAGCGATGACGATATGCAAAGAATATATATGTTTTGTCACTAGGTAGGAGATGATGGTAATAGAGGAGGTGGAAGAGCCGTATTGACGTTTTTATTATTATATTTTAGCACAATTCAATAATCTCCGAAATGAAGGCTATCACCAGTAAGGCCAACGTGTGTCTGTCAGATGGACAGTGTCATCAGATCATGCCAGGTAAGTGTTAAAGTAAGGCTTAATTTGTGTAGTGCCACAGCGAGGCCAAGGTGTATACTGTTTGAATTATAAATCAGGAGGGATCATTCCCCTGGTTTAAGGTTCAATTATAGCGCTAGAAGCTCTAATTCACACCTTTCATGTAACAAATATTGTCTTGTTAAACTGGCATGAGAATAACCAGTTCATGTTACGGGTTATGTTTGGTGATGTATTTTTTCTAGATTTCTCGCCTAACTTATGCTGTTCTATCAATTTCTCATGATGAATAGGTCTCACTCAGGTCTTTTCCGAGTCCCGTAACTACAGCCTGCTGACTGAAGCCTGGAGAAAATGGCGGGATGCGACTGGGCGGAAAATGAAGGATCTGTACAAAGATATGGTTAACATTAGCAATGAGGCCTTCATGCAACTAGGTACGACATACTGTTTTTCTTAAAAACTTCTTAGATGGTATGTCAATCGTTCTTTCTATAAGTTTTGTTTTTAAATTTGAGATATATCAATATTCAAATAATAAATGCATATGAAATGCTGAATATAAAACAGAATTGATTACTTGTATGCTATTTGTATGTGAACAGAATGTAAGTTATATTGTAGATTTGATTAAAAACACATTTTATTTTATATTTTAAACTAAGGATATGAAGACACTGGAGATTACTGGAGATCCTGGTATGAATCGCCAACATTACAGGAAAATTTAGAACAACTGTTAATGCAGTTAGAGCCGCTATATAAAAATCTTCATGCTTATATTCGACGGAAATTACGGAACTTCTACGGAGAAGAACATTTCCCTGCCTCCGGCCATGTTCCTGCACATTTATTTGGTAAGTCAGAAAAAATGTTTTTAAAATATTTTAACTAGTTAGTGTCGTCGATAGAGCTATTTCACTTTCAGTGCATTTCTCTCAAACTTTATGCAGGTATCAATTATGCATTAGATGTGTTTGTGTTTCAGAGTCCAACGTTTAAATTCACTGTTGCACTACTAAAATTGTCAAACAATGACATCTATTGTACATGGCATTAGGGTATAAATGTCTAACATGTTACATGTTGTAGGTTCTATGAGATTTGGAAGAAACCACACTCTGTGTATTTTGTAACAATACCTACAACGAGTTCTGTATGGTCGAGATATATTTTATGATTATAACCCGTAAATATGCACAACTTAACTTGTATTTATAATAAGAAAGTACGTGCAAAACATTGTTTTGTCTTAACTAATGATCCATCCGACCATTTACTCTACCACACATTTATCGACAGTGTTATTATGTTGATTGACATTTGGTGATTTACCTTTAAATGTATAAAGGAAACATGTGGGGACAACAGTGGAATAACATATACGACCTTGTGGAACCTTTCAAGGGCAAATCCAGTATGGACGTTACTTCTAGGTTACAAAAAATTGTGAGTAACAGTTGACTGTTATCATACACACTGACATGAATATGTACAATTTAACTATCTTTATCTATATAAATCAAGTAGGTGATACTATTCAATCTTGGTGCATTATAGGAAAGTTAATTTTAGAACAGAAATGATTGTGGCATTTTAAATTAAAAAAAAAATACGTGACAAGTGGATACATGACATTAATTGATGGGTTATTTTTCTGATTTATGCCTAAAAAAAATCTGATTTATGCCTATGTTTTTTTATGTATGCCTATGTTTTTTTTCTGATTTATGCCTATGATTTTCAGGGACTTAAGCCGTTGAACCTGTTCAAGGTTGCGGAGGAATTCTTCACCTCACTAGGTCTTCTAGAAATGCCACAATCATTTTGGGAAGACTCTATGATCGTTAAGCCTGAGGATCGCGATGTCATGTGCCACGCGTCTGCCTGGGATTTCCATAATGGCAAAGATTTCAGGTAACACAAAAACGACCCGGTGTATCGATTACCAATATTTTAATACAGTTATCATATCTCTTCTCCCTATCGAGGAAGACTTAATGTAAAATAAATAAAAATAAATATATGATATTCAACGGAAAACCATTAAATAATCTGTGTGTATTTCATTTTGCAGCGTATTTCCCTATTAAACACTAGCAAAACTCTCGTATGTTAGCTATGATTGTAAACCATCTGTCCACATTGATGATGTCATTATGATTGTTCGTAATCGTAGATATTCTGCAAACCACAGTCCAATCGTAGAATTTGTACACTGTAAATGTTATTAGACGTAAAGGCGTACTTTTAATGTATATATTTAACTTTGTTTATATTTAGCATTCATAATCAATAATCTACAGCGCGTTCAATACTTATAACAATTGGTAGAACATATGCTTTCACTTTCATAGTCATTTAGCTCAACGAATTTGAATGATCACACAAAATGATAATATCCGTGTATGTCAGAATATTTCATTAATAGACGGTAAATCGGGACTCTTTCGCCCATCTTACCGGTAAAGTCTATATCACCCCTGTGTTTATAAAATAAAAGCGTAACGCTAATTAAGATTAACTATGCATTAAAACTAAAAAGTAAAATAAAAGGCATTGTTTTATGTAGAATTAAGATGTGTACAAAAGTTGACATGGAGGATTTGATGACTATCCACCACGAGATGGGACACATTCAGTACTTCCTACAGTACAAGGACCTCCCGATATCCTTCAGGAACGGAGCAAACAATGGTTTTCATGAAGCTGTCGGAGATGTCATGGAACTTTCCGTCTCAACACCAGAACATCTACGCAAAATCGGTTTCCTTGACAACGTTGTACATGATTCAGGTCTGTATCGTTGTAAAGGCATTATTTTAAGATTTAAATATTAAAATAGTTTGAACTGGGACTCTAGATCTCAAAACAAAGACAGTAACCACAACCAAAATGAATAAACTTGTGTACAGTTAACGCTTATTATAACAGGAAAAGTTAAATATAAGCAGTCAGTCATTCATAAATGTATTGTGGACCTTTGCAATCTGCATATGCATAACTTAAAAAACGATATCCTGATTGTTCAAGCCCACATGATAGTTATCACTTTATGGACGTTTTCTGTTGGTGTTTAGTATTTGGTATGATAGTTATCACTTTATGGAGGTTTTCTGTTGGTGTTTAGTATTTGGTATGATAGTTACACTTTATTGAAGTGTTCTGTTGGTGTTTAGTATTTGGTATGATAGTTATCACTTTATGGAGGTTTTCTGTTGGTGTTTAGTATTTGGTATGATAGTTATCACTTTATGGAAGTGTTCTGTTGGTGTTTAGTATTTGGTATTATAGGTATCACTTTATGGAAGTTTTCTGTTGGTGTTTAGTATTTGGTATGATAGTTATCACTTTATTGAAGTGTTCTGTTGGTGTTAAGTATTTGGTATGATAGTTATCACCTTGTGGAAGTTTTCTTTTGGTGTTTAGTATTTGGTATGATAGTTATCACTTTATTGAAGTTTTCTGTTGGTGTTTAGTATTTGGTATGATAGTTATCACTTTATTGAAGTGTTCTGTTGGTGTTTAGTATTTGGTATGATAGTTATCACCTTATGGAAGTTTTCTTTTGGTGTTTAGTATTTGGTATGATAGTAATCACTTTATGGAAGTTTTCTGTTGGTGTTTAGTATTTGGTATGATAGTTTTCACCTTATGGAAGTTTTCTGTTGGTGTTTAGTATTTGGTATGATTTTCTTGTTGCTGTTAATAAACAAAAAATATTTCAATTCTTATTGTGTGCTTGTAAATTGCGATTGTTTTCAGATAGCGATATCAACTTCCTAATGTCCATGGCCTTGAAAAAGATAGCGTTCCTTCCATTCGGATATATGATCGACCAATGGCGTTGGAGTGTTTTTAGTGGAGAGACAACTCCAGAAGAATACAACGAAAAATGGTGGCAGCTAAGGTGAGTAAAATCTATATGCCGTTAAGATAATGAGATTCCGCTTACCGACTTATTTCCTACAATGAATCGAAAGCGGCGACTTATGTGGGGCCCATTTAAATCGGGTTTTCTTTGTTTCTTCCACTAGAAAGATACGCAGAAGAGACAACAATCGATTGCTTTACGCATTGCAGAATTTGGAATCTGTTATTGTACTTTCCTTCCTACCTACTCTTTCTAAACGTAACACTCCAAAAATACATGTAACAGACACTGTAGTTCTTGCTTGCATTAACGTAGCTGCTACGTTTATCTAGAGCGTCGAATAATGATCACGGAAGTTTGAAAATGTCTCGCATCAGCAATGGTAGTTGTGGAGTGTCTTGTTCTTAATCAATTATTATTTATACTCATGTATCGTCTTTGCCTTTGCAACAGCGTAAGGTCATAGTGGTAAGGTCAATGTGTGGTGCTAAACATAACACCCGGAACACATGTTAATATGTATATTAACATCGATATGCAGTAACAAGCAACTATTTTATATAATAGGTGTAAATTACAAGGGATGTCGCCTCCAATCGCTAGGACTTCAGATGACTTTGACGCAGGGGCCAAGTACCACGTCGCGTCCAACACTGCCTACATCAGGTGAAAGGTGTATTTGTTATGTGATTAGAATGTTATCTATTGAACGCTTTGTCCAAACATCAACAATTAGGAAATGGGAGGGGTGGGGCAGTTAAGTCAAAATATGTTGGAAGTTCTTTAAATAACTACTTACTGTTGTATAGTGGGCCCTATTCAAATGAAGGGGACCTCATGTTCAAATATCAACAATTAGGAAATGGGAGGGTGGGGCAGTTAAAGTCGAAAATATATTGGAAGTTCTTTAAATAATTACTTACTGTTGTATATTGGGCCCTATTCAAATGAAGAGGACCTTCTCTCTACCTCTTAATATTGTTACCGTTTCTGTATGTTGAGATGGGAGGATAACAAAACATTCATGTGACTTAAACGTTTAAAATAAACGTTGCAACAGTCTTTTTGGCCTACAACATGTATTGATGGGACTTAAATGGTCTGTTTTAGGTACTTTATTAGTTTTGTGATACAGTTTCAATTCCATAAGGCCTTATGTACTGCCGCGGGGAAAACAGGTCCTTTACACCGATGTGACATCTACCAGTCAAGAGAAGCAGGTAAACTCTTAGGGTAAGTGAAATAGTATATACTTCAATATGCTGGAACACAAAAATACTTCACCTTAAAAACAGGCAAATATACACTTCCTTATACTTTTGATCATCAATTAGATTAGTTAATGTAGGATAACTTAAATCATCCGACGGGAAATTGTAATAGCTGAAATAGGCCACTGTGGGCCATTTGTATATGTCCATTATAAGGCAGTTTCACCACGAGTGACTTAGTGATATTAATAATAATGTAGTAGTCATATAATTTTCGCAAAAGATCTAACAATTTCCAGAACTCGTTCAAATTATTGTATTGCACGAACAATAAAATATAGCAAATAGGACGAAAATTATTTCTTGTAATTGTAATGGTTCAAGAGATCTAACTATGTTATTGTTGAGTTATTGACAGTATGGTTAATAAAGGACGAGTCATGATATATATTTGATATATCATTGACAACATGTGATACTGATTAGATATCTCATTGACAACATGTCGTTTTTATTAGATACATCGTTGACAACAAGTCGTATTTATTTGATATATCATTGACAACAAGTCGTATTTATTTGAGATATCATTGACAACAAGTCGAACTGATTATGTATATCCTTGAAAACAAATCGTACTGATTAGATATCTCATCGACAACATGTCGTATTTATTTGATATATCATTGACAACATGTGGTACTAATTAGATATATCATTGACAACATGTGGTACTAATTAGATATATCATTGACAACATGTGGTACAAATTAGATATATCATTGACAACATGTCGTTTTTATTAGATATATCATTGACAACAAGTCGTACTGATTATATATATCATTGACAACATGTCGTACTGATTCGATATCTAATTGACAACATGTCATACTGATTAGCTATACCATTGACAAAATGTCGTATTTATTAGATATCCCATTGGCAACATGTCGAATTTTTTAGATATCCCATTGGAAACATGTCGTATTTATTAGATAAAATCAATGACAACAAGTCTTACATATAGGATATCTCATTGACAACATCTCGTTTTTGTAAGATATACCATTGACAACATGTCGTTTTTTTTTAATATATCATTGACAACATGTGGTACTGATAATATATCTCATCGACAACATGTCGTATTTATTTGATATATCATTGACAACAAGTCAAACTGATTATGTATATCATTGACAACAATTCGTACTGATTAGATATCTCATCGACAACATGTCGTATTTATTTGATATATAATTGACAACAAGTCGTACTGATTATATATCTCATTTACAACATGTACTGATTAGCTATACCGTTGCCAACATGTACTGATTCGATATCTAATGACAACAAGTCAAACTGATTATATATCTCATTGACAACAAGTCGTACTGATTATATATATATTTGACAACATGTCGTACTATTTCGATATCTAATTGACAACAAGTCGTACTGATTATATATCTCATTGACAACATGTCGTTTTAATTATATACATCATTGACAACATGTCGTACTGATTTGCTATACAATTGACAAAATGTCGTATTTATTACATATCTCATTGGCAACATGTCGTATTTATTATATATGTCATCGACAACATGTCGTATTTATTACATATCTCATTGGCAACATGTCGTATTTATTATATATCTCATTGACAACATCTCGTATTTATTAGATATATCATTGACAATATGTGGTACTATTAATGTCTCATCGACAACATGACTTACTGAATACATATTTCATTGACAGCATTTTTCATTGATAGCATATCTTACTGGCAACATATTTGACAATTTATCATATGTACAATATATTTGATGGACGATATGAATAGCTGATTACATTGGCGTTACGCAATGTCTCTGAATAACATTATATGTATTGACAGCATATCTGATTGAGGTAATTTCAGATTGACAACATGACTCGCTGATACATATTAAATCAAAACTGTTGTGTTATTTTTTTCGGATATACAGAGATATGTTGGCAATGGGTTCATCGCAACCTTGGCAGGAGGCCATGGAAAAGATTACAGGTCAGCGAGAAATGAATGCTGAACCACTGATGGAATATTTCAAGCCGCTTACTGATTGGTTGAGAGAACAGAATCAGAACGATACGATTGGCTGGACTGACGAGTGTCCTCAGGACGAACCAGAGCTAATCAACGATGCTGAGTTAGCCAAAGAATTCCTTTTGAATTATGACAATGAGGTACAAGAAATGGACGCATTCTATATGTCTGCCTACTGGAATTACGTCACAAATATCACTGATTACAACCAGCAAAAACAGGTAGGTATTTACAAAGTTCATAGAACTCATCTGACTACATGCGGCCTTTATCAAGACATTTGTTCCATTCCCTTTTTGTTTCATTCAGTGATATTATGCCAATCAACAAGTTAGGGAAGTTACTTTCATACACTTCATATTTATAAGATTTTCTACAGCAACGAAATATCAGTATGCTCATTGGGCAAGAAGTACAATTTTACCCTAATGTAAAATGTTTAAATAAACGCCAGCTTTAACTGTTGACAGGAGTCAAATGAGCTATGACGATTAAAAGCTTTGAAAAATTATTTTCCTCAGTTTAAAAATGTCTTTATTCAACAACCATATAGTTGTATATATTGTTTAGGCCTGAAAAGACAAAAAATATTACGACTCCATAATTTCCCTGGGGTCCTGCCTATACTTTGACGACACTTAGTCCAATGTCATAACTAGGAAACGGCGTTACCAGTTTGGTTTTGCAGAACATGCAGAAAATTGGACATGGTTAAGGGGGCGTTACATGGGAAGAATATATATCCGCTACATATAGCCATATAAATAAATAAACGTGTCTTAGTGATATTTCTTCATCGTTGATCCTTAGGATTTGACATTTGCGTTAAAGCACATGTGCCACAAAGATGGCAGTTTTAGCGTTTAAGTCAGTTCCTTGAAAGTTCGTCAAACTTAAATATTTTTTTCTAGAAAGAATAACTGGACAAAGATAATTAAACCCTAACTGGAATAGAGATCTTGAAAGCCGGATCCAAAAATACTGACAAAATATTATCATTGAACGTATTATTGCATATTTTCTCCATATTACTTAAGTACATAGGGGAGTGACACAGGCCCTCTCAGCTACCTTTTAATTGATAATTAAAGCAAGTTTATATCAGATTTATTTTTTGTTTTTAATAGGTTGAGGCAAACCTTATAGCATCAGATTTCAGTAGAAATGCTGCTCTCAATGGTTCCTTGTTCAACTGGAAAACTTTACCCGACCCGCTGATGAGGAAACAGTTTGCCAGTTTAGTTGACAAAGGTACCTCCTTAAAAGACAAAGAGAAGACCAAGGAGGTACATAAGCTTGGTTATGCAGATATTTATTTTAACCTAAATATTATATTTTCATATAAGTTATAATGAGGTTACTGTATGAACACACTGCAGTTTCTAAATGCTGCACAATGAGATTCCTATATGATATATATCACTACATGTATATGATAAATTTAATTTAATTATCTAATAATATTCATATAAGATTTCTATATGATCTTTGAATCATTTAAGCTACACCGTATACAATATAATGTTATCTCTAGGATAATTTTACTTGAACAAAACAAATATTAATAAATGATGGTTAAAGTATAATGCCTCTTCTCTAGGTAATAACAGGAGTAATACCATACGATGTCGATATGCTATGCAATACGATTTCCGGATGATATATAATAATACTATATATGTATTACACAATAACATTTCGATGTGACAAAAATTATAAATTATATATATTAGACAGTTCCATTTTCTATATGCTATACAATGCAATTATTTCTTATACAATAATGCAACAAACTGTTTTATGCCAAACTGAGCAAAAGCAAAATGCTATTTGGACAATATTGTCATTTCTCTTACTATCGGGACATGGTATAAATTACAATTGTTGAAGTGTCAGTATGATTTAAATTCTTTGTTATTTACTCCCTATTTAGACAGAGCTTACAGCTGTTCAGAGTGGCGGAATTGGATTTAAATGAAATCTTGTAGACTGTTACACAATTATATATATTTCTACACCAGAAATTAGATTGTTATAGATGATTTAGCTGATGGACTGTTGGTGGGCGAATTCCCCTATATGCATCTCGAAGCCATGTTCATTGCGACAGGATTGATGTTGCTATATGAATGTGAATTTTTGCTTAACAACATTTTACAGCTCTGCTTCTAAACTGAATGAATCTATTTATAATGATTATGATAATAAACACTTAATGGATTTATGATTAACTCAGCGCAGCAACGTGATGGCAAAACTCAAATCCATTTACGCCAAAGCCAAAGCTTGCCTTACAAAGGACAGATGTCTGAAAATGGAGCCAGGTAAGATATGATGATCTTCAGTTAGGCTTTTGTTTGTTGATTTTCAAATTAGTTAGTTTTAGTAAAGTACCGATCTCTACCGCTTTTTAAAGATATCTCTTGCAAGTTAAATTATCCTGCAATGTTATAACACAGAACGTAACTTTGTTTACCACCTGATATGAGTAGATAATGTGTTACTTCCAGCAATCAATTATGCTTGTCCATCGTGAAATCTTATATGTTACCTATATATGTGTAGCGCTTGCGAGCAGAAATGTTGGTAATGGCTGTCGATGGAAGCCACATAATAACCAGTACTGCATATATGAATCGATGATTGACTTGCTAATACTTTGGCTACTCTGATGGTACCGTCTAGTTGATCTCGTGTTTGGTACAGTAAGTATGTAACAAAAGTGGAGTGATGAAAAGTGAAAACCAGCACCACTAACCTTCAACTTATGTCTTCCACTTATCGAGGGTGCTCGAACGGCACTGTGTGGTATGTTTTATATTTATGCGATTAGTATTGTTGCTTACATTTTTTCAAGATAACTATCAATACATGTATTACAAAAATGCTTTCATGTCTGTATTTTTGTATTTATCATTTAATTTATATAGTCTGAAAGGCCTTTGTTAATAAATATTTAGCTTTATATTGCACTGAAAAAGTTTGATTCAAAGTGGGTTTTCACTTATTTCTTAGACTTGAATGTGCTGATGGCAACGTCAAGAGATCAGGAAGAGCTTTTACAGGGCTGGAAGTCATGGAGAAATGCTACAGGGCCCAAAATGAAAAACCATTATGCTAGATTTGTGGAGCTAAGTAATGAGGGAGCGAAGGAAAATGGTAAATTTATAAAGTTATACTGAAGGAACTTTAGGCACATCATATATGTTAATCTTCACTTCGTTCTGGAAACATGAAATTTGATAGGGAATTTTTTTTTTTATTTACAATGGAAGTACAGAATTGGTTATGAAAAATACATAAAATTTTATACCTATTTGATGATTGCTATATTTCAAACAAATATGACATTACTACTCCATTTTGCTAGGTTACAACGATGTCGGTGAGTACTGGCGTTCCTGGTATGATACGCCCAGTCTCCGTGACGACCTGGTCATATTGTTAGACCGGCTACAGGTGTTATATCTGCAACTTCATACATACGTCAAGGGCAAACTGGTGACGTATTATGGAAAAGAGCATTTCCCGCGGTCAGGCCATATTCCTGCCCATCTCCTAGGTAGACTTTTATTTTAACGAATATAATTTTCATTTGAATCATCAAAAATCTTACACTTAAAAATAGTAGCTGGAAGCTTATCATCTTTTATGATAAGTAGTTTAATGATTCGATCATACGTTTTATAAAAAAAGGCCTTGATATATTGGAAACCCCTCCTTTTAAGTTGATCGAACTATTCCGACATTTATAAAGTCATATTGAATTCATCAAACAGTGCAATACGTTGATATGACACGAGCCTTTACACCAGTGTCGTATCAAATTATTTAACGAGATTGATCAATTCAATATGACGTGGACACGAATGTGAGAATCTATTATCACATAACATTCATAATTTGAAGAAAACAGTTTCAAACAGAATGATAACAGCTGACTCTATGAAGGTAAAAACTCCGATCATATGGTACTGTCGTTCCCGTAGTGCAAAGATGTTCAGGATATTTGTTCTATCTTCTTTTTTCATATTAAACAAATTTAACTGTAATGAAAATAATAATGAAAAAAAATAAATTATATTTAGATAACAGTTAATGTTACTTGTGGTACAGTTAACGTTATATGTGGTACAGTTAATGTTACATGTGGTACAGTTAACGTTACATGTGGTACAGTTAACGTTACATGTGGTACAGTTAATGTTACATGTGGTAGAGTTAATGTTACATGTGGTACAGTTAATGTTACATGTGGTACAGTTAATGTTACATGTGGTACAGTTAAAACAAGTAGTGGATACACTGTCGTAGGAATAAGTTCCGACGGTTTTGACCAATCGTAGCACACTTATTTTTTAGTAAACATGTGTAATACCATATATATGACATGGTCGTATGACAAAATAAAAGGGGTATGTTATGTGATAAGAAGTATTACCTTCGTTAGTACAATGTGGGGTATCCCAGTTGCTTGGTCTTTGCTTTTTTATAAGCACTTTGAAATTTCATTCTAAATCTCTTGAAACACAGCATAACAGAAATATATAGTTTTAATACTTAATTTGTACATTAAGCTGCTTATTTGTAGGTAACATGTGGGCGCAGAATTGGAACAATATCTACGATATTGTGCAACCATTCAAAGACAAAAAGACCCCGAATATCACCAAAACAATGCTTGAAAAGGTAGTAGTTTTTCTCGTCCTGTTATGTGAGACACAGTGCTCAAACTTATCTTACAGAACGGAAACTAGCAGAGATTACAAGAAAATTGCAGAGGGTCATTACAAAACCTATTGTGTCTATACAATCGCCCAACGACAAAGTTCAAACGAAGTTTAGTAATGTCAATTTTACGATATATCGGTTGGAATCACGTTTTGCACCTGCCTGACAAAAAAACTAATCAGTGTGTCGATCACCCTTAAGAAAATTGGGATGTCCTAGATGAGATATACATTACGGCTCAGTGTAAAAGAAGATATCCTCAAGTACATCTAGAGTAGGCGCTCTTAATTTGTAGTATAGGGCATCCCCATGGTAAAAAAAAACAACAAAGCAATAAAAAAATGAAAGAAATGTGACAGCAAATAATGACTAGTCCGCCTTTTCCAGCTTGGGTAATATTTCTGCATTATGGTCTTTTCTGTAACTATCGGCATCGATCGAAATAACCAATCGAATAATACTAAACATATCTTTACGTAAGTTTACATGTGTATATATATATAACAGGAATAGAAGTTTCTTTTACGTACCAATAATAATTAGTTTTAAGTTACAACAGTTAAAACCTATCATGATTAACTTGTGTTAGTGTAAACTTGACTGACTGTCCCGTTGTTCATTGTCACTTCTAGGTGTGATTGATACGTTCGTGCATATGAGTTGTGCATCGATGGCGGTAGAGCTAGTAAATGTATTACTCGAACTGTGTAAAAAAACAATGTTAGTAGCAGAAATGTATATAGAACACATCATAATCATTTCTTTAACTCCATTATCAACGGATACTATAGAGTTCATAGTATATTTTTATGCCAATACATGTTGTAACAATCATGACTTAGATACATTCCGTACAAGTTATTGGAAGATCAATCTTAACAGCTCTTTGCTAACACATATCTCCTGATTTCATTTTCCCAGAATATTACCGTGAATCAAATGTTCAAGTTATCGGAGGATTTCTTTGTGTCCCTCAATTTGTCTGCTATGCCACTGTCATTTTGGGAAAACTCAATATTGGAACGGCCAACCGATAGAAGAGATATGGTCTGTCATGCTTCCGCCTGGGATTTCGGGAACGCTAAGGACTTCAGGTAAGTTGCAATGTACGGTAACTACTATATAAGTATGTCCCCCTTTACATGCATATTTTTCTTTGAAGTACATACGACATGTTTATCTATTGGCGTCATATGTCAAACGTTTAGTTCGCTTTTACTAAACATATTCTTTTATAAGAAACGGCTATACTGGCCGTATTTCTTGACAGAAACCTCATAACTGCTTGCTTTCGACTATGTCGTTTATAAGTTCATCTGCAAGCAGATATAGTTTTACAGACACTCTTATTCTTTTTACAACAACGTTTATCCAGATTTATAATGTTTCACTGTGTTTTGTATTCAATATTTCCAGAATTAAGATGTGTTCCAATGTATCCCTTGAGACGTTCCAAGTTATCCACCACGAAATGGGTCACATTGAGTACTATCTGCAGTACAAGGATCAGCCTTGGCAATTCAGAGCAGGTGCCAACCCAGGTATAACGCTGAAACCCCATCATCTATCTGTCACGCCTATAATATCCTGTTTTACAAAGAAAACCGAAATAAATTATTACATCAAATTTACTAGCGCTTATACATTGAAACCGGTCACTTTTGTTCCTAGTGCATTTTGTATTGCACGCGTAGTGAAAAGAGGTGGTATACAGGTGAAAGCACTGTATTGCACTCAAGGTCACATCCATGTTTACTCCCGGTAATCTATCGTGTTAACGCGAGTTCACCACTGCGGTAATCCGCCAGGTTTTTTCCGTGTTACTTTCTGGTAACAATATCAAACTACAGATTTCAATAATAGTTTATTAAGAAAAAGGAGTTATGTCTGGTTACTTAGACTCAGTAGATGTAAATAAGATCCAGAGTACACTCTCCTGGATGATTTCGAAAATAACGAAAAAGTTTAAATCACTCACGAACAAATTATGTTATCATTTGTAGCTCACCGGGTCCGATGGACCAAGGTGAGCTTACGCCATACTGTGGCGTCCGTCATCCCTCCGTCAACATTTTCTTTAAACATCTTCTTTTTCTTAACCACTGATTGGAATTTAACTAAATTTGACTAGAAGTATCCCTTGGTGATGGGGATTCAAAATTGTACAAATGGTGGGGCTGACCCCCAAGGGGGCTAAGGGCGTGGCAAAATGTTGGGCTATATTGCTATAAACGACTTCTTCTTTAGAACTGTGCCATGGATATCGATCATATTTGGTCGGAAGCATTCATTGGAGGCAGGGATTCAAAATTGTACAAATGGTGGGGCTGACCCCCCGGGCAAGGGGTAGGGCCAAAAATTACTTGGAAATGGTTGAAATCCCGACCATATAACCGTATATACAATTGCTGAGTATAAAGAAAGGAATACACATTTGCTTCCAAGATGGCCCTAGGGTCTGACCTCACCCTTGGAGACGTAGACCCTGGGCCATAGCTTTAAAACGGTTGAGATCCCCAGCCCAAACCTATATATACAGATGTTGGGAGTAAAGAGACGAATGCAGTCATGATATGAGAATAGATCATGGGGTCTGACCGAACCCCTAGGGACCTAGTTTCTTAGTCACAACTTGGATACAGTTGAAATCCCAACCCTATAACCATATATACAATTGCTGAGTATACAGAGATGAATGCACATATGCTTCCAGGATGACCTTGGGGACTGCCCCAACCTTGGAGACTTAACCCCTCGGCCATAACTTTGAAACTGTTGAGATTCCCACCCCAAAACTATATAAACAAATGCTGGGCAAAAAAAGACAAATGCAGTCATGATATTTGAATTGATCCTGGGGGTCTGACCTCAACCCTAGGGACCTAGTTTCTGAGTCGAAGCTTGGAAACAGTTGAGATTCCTACCCCATAACCATACATAAAATTGCTTGGCATGAAAAATCTAATACAGATATGCTACAAGGATTGGTCTTGGGGTCTGGCATATTCCCTTGGATCTCATTTGGAGAATATTTTGCCATGATTGTTTAGATATCCAGGTGAGCGATACAGGCCCTCTGTGCCTCTTGTTTTAACTAGTGATTGAAATTGTTTCCACTTTCTTAGACTTTATTAAAAACAAAACGTTCAAAAGTACATATAAGCGACATTTTCCTTTCATTTGGAAAAACAGAAAAAAGTCTTTTAACAAACCAATGAGAAAGTAATACATGTATGTAGTTGATGTTTTTGTACTATTTGTGACTGTTTCAGGCTTTCACGAAGCAGTGGGAGATGTCATGGCCATGTCTGTTGTAACACCTGCTCATCTGCACAAACTGGGGCTCTTAGAAACTGTCGAAGAAGATTTTGGTACAGTGCTGATGTTTCATTTGTGTATAGCTTAAATTTGTTTGTATGATATTCATTTAGATACAATACTTGTTATTTGTCATGTGTGTGATATTTTCATATATTACAGTGTCTTGAATATCGATTGTTCAAGAAAACAAATTCAGCACACACATTTGAAAGTCAGTTTAAAGTACTATAGTTGTTGTTTAGTTAAAAAAATACATATTTGTGATTGACAATAAAGACAAATATCAAGGATTGTTTTCACCAATGAAAAATAATAATTGTAAACCTGAGCTAAACTAAAATCATAAGTCATCAAAGATCGTTTACTGAACTTTGCATTTTTTCTTTCAGAAAGTGATATAAACTTCCTGATGTCAATGGCTTTGGGAAAGATAGCGTTCCTTCCATTTGGATATCTAATTGACCAATGGCGTTGGAGTGTCTTTAGTGGGGAGACAACTTCAGACGAATATAACAAGAAATGGTGGCAATTGAGGTGGGTAACTAGGTTAATACCCTTTCGCGAATTAGGGTGTTCACAAAGTGTACTTGTCAGATCTGTTCTTGGTTATACTAATCATTGTTGTACACTTAAATTCGTGTGTTTGAAGATAATTACGCAAATTGTCGTCAAAACGAATGTTGAAAGATGCAAGTTAGATTGATCACTTGCAAAACATAGATTATATATATATTCTTTTTAATTTGGACAAGTGTTGCTTATCGTTTTAGATGTAAGTACCAAGGTGTCTCTCCTTCTCTCCCACGAAGTGAAGAGGACTTTGATCCTGGATCCAAGTATCACGTTCCTGGTAACACACCGTACATAAGGTAAATGTCAACTTTTATACCACCAAGTAAAAATTACAGAACTTCTGTGCATAGGTTGTCAAATCACTTGTATATTGTACAGTTGTTGGACCGCACAACGCACCAAAAATAGCGTGCGCACACCGTGCATACATCGTTCACACACCGTCCGCACATCGTCCACACATGGTGCGCATAACTGTGCGATTTAGCAATCGTTCACCCCGTTGTGCTCTTCTCTCCTCACAACTGTGCGATTTGATATCATTTGTAGATCAAAATTACGGAATGACAAAAATACGGAAGACTCGTATGCGATAATGTACACTGTGTATATATCTGTAATTTCTCATCACAATAATCAAGATTATACAATTTCACAATGCGTGTTACACAGTACATGTATTACAGCGACCGTTAAGCTGTCAAGAATGGGTTCGGCTCCAAGTTAAAAGAACAGGTAAATAACAATTTTATGAGTGTCCGGAGTTTTACCTGACCAGTGCCTGACACATAGAGCTTATATGCGATACCGTTTGACCGTAATGAATAGTATTTGTTATTTGCATTCGTTTGCCGATACCTCCCCTTCACCTGGATTTTCACACCCCTGGCTTACCCGACGAGTTAAGTAATCGCCCCAGGCGGGGAAAAAACTACGGTCCAGGTACATGTAAAAAGTGGTTATGTTTACCTGTATACGGGATTGTGTTGTAATTTTATATGTGTCGATCAAGTTTGTTCAAAAACACAGAAAGCACAATTTCTAAATATATGCATGTATAGACAGAAAGATAAGTTTATAGATGTTGCTAGAATATAGAAACATACGTAAACATGAAGTTTATATGTTTAAACACGAAACCGTATAAATTGTTACGGCATTCCTCAATTTACACCAACCACGATTGTTATCGCACAACGTCCGTCGATAGTGCGCACAGATGTGCGCAAGCAATGATCGTCAAGCTTTTTATCGTTCGCTCATCGTGCACACACCGTTCACACACCGTGCACACATCGTGCGCACACCGCACATCGTGTAACGTTGTGCGATCCCACAACTGTATACATAGGTTGCGATATACAAACCTACAAGAGTGATTAATATAAGTTGAATTAACCTGTTTCATTATTGTTGTAAAATAAATAAAGTTGATATTTTAATATTTAATAGTACATAAGGTGGACGCTCACACTATAGATACTACTCATTCGGTGAAGTTCAAACATTATTCGCTTCCCCATGGGAATATATTTGATTATTACAAATCGCAAGGCATGCTTATTTTCAAACAAAACAACCGATTTATACAGTAAAAGGTCCAATGTTCATTCGTCTCGGAGGTAAAATGGCTACTCTGACACTAAGATATTTGTTACAGGTATTTTATTAGTCATGTGGTACAGTTCCAGTTCCACAAGGCTCTGTGTGACGCAGCTGGGCACACAGGTCCCTTACACAAGTGTGACATATATCAGTCAAAGGAGGCCGGTAAACTACTGGGGTAAGTAACCTAGGCCCTCTATATGTTCGTAATTATCAGTTTCGTGCTATAACTTGAATTGAATATAAACAGAAAGGGTGATTTGTTTTGTCAAAAAGATAACTTGGGATTGATTTGGGGTACAACAATCAAATTCACTGTGAATATAAATACAAAATCAACTTATGTGAAATTGAAACATTATAGGGTTTCACTAATAATTAGGGGCCCGTATCGGAGATACGGGTGCCCTATAGTAATCACTCTGTCTGATAACTTTTGTATTTATTGACCGATGTACATGAAACTTGGTCAAGATGTTCAGTTCACAAAAATACACAATGAGGTAAAAAGTCAAGGTCAAAGGTTAAGGTCATTAGGTTCAACGGTCAAGGTCAAATTTTACATCTTTTCACTGATGAACATTTTTGTTATGACATGATGAAGCAAAGTTGATCAGAATTAAACAAGGAGTCAACTGACCCAAGGTCATTGGGTCAAAGGTAAAGGTTAAATTTTGTACCTTTTCCCTGATGAACATTTTGTTATGACATTATGAAGCAATGTTGTTCAGAACTTAACACAGAGTCAACTGACCTTAGGTCCAGGTTACGGGGTCCAAAGGGTCAAGGTCAAGTTTTGTATTTTTTTACTTTGGGTCCAAAGGTCAAAGGCAAAGTGGATCTCTGACTTTGACCCTGGCTCTTGATGGAGGAGGTATATCAGGTGAAATAAAACAAATCAAAGCTAACAAATGAGTATTACACCGGTATATACATTTCTGTTAGCCCAGCAAATATGGAGGTGGAAGAAAACAAGACTCACATCATAGTACATGTAAAATGTATGTTTTGCTTCCTTGCGATTCTTTTTGAAGTCCAAATGTCAAACGTCAAGCTCAGCTATATGGGCAGATTGCTTCCTGATGATTATGGGGGATATATTGCCACAAGACGGGGTCCTTACTGACCTGTCAGTGTTATAGTTTGACTTGAGATTACTGTATAAAGGTTAAAATTTGAAGGTCACATTGACTATTAATAGAAGGTCCCTTACGTATACCTTCTGGTAAATCAAACCCGAGGCTTCATGGCGGGACATATTCTTGGATGACAGTGAATTTTTTTTTAGTGCAACTTAAATTTTGCGACAGGCGGTCATCTTGAATTTTGAAAGTATAAAATTATTTTTACTTGTTATAGCGATCAATTGATCGGCTCTCAGGATACATATGTTTATCCAAATTGAATGAGCATTCTATTTTAATTGTCATGTATAACAAGTAACCTGAAACATTATGATTTGACTTTATCATCTCTTTGTGCAGTGATATGTTGAAGCTTGGATCATCTAAATCTTGGCAGGAAGCCATGGAGGCTATCACAGGTCAAAGGTCAATGAGTGTGGAGCCGATCATAGCATACTTCCAACCTCTCATTGATTGGTTGACTAAACAAAATCTTGACAAACCAACTGGTTGGTTGGACAAGTGCCAGCAGCCCCGTTCAAGTCTCATCAATGATAAAGAGCTGGCAAGAACTTGGCTGGACAATTGCAACAAGCAAGCTGGATCTAAACTTCAGTTGGTTTCGAAACTTGAGTGGGAAAATGCAAACAATCACGAGTCTTCGTATGACAACAAGGACCTGGTAAAATTATCAATAGGATTTTCAATATGATTATCTGTATATTTAACATGATTTAACGCATATAACTCAGACGATAAACTCAATATTAAAAGTTATATTGTTTGGCATATTCTTCATCTGTTGACGGGTCAGATTTTTGATACAATTATCTTGCTACACGACATGAAAATAAAAACTATATTGATTCTTCAGGAGGAGGTGCGGACAGACTTGGCTGAGTTTAATAGACAAGTATGGTTGAATGCATCTAGATTTGACTGGGAGGGTTTCACAGATATGGACCTAAAGCGTGAGTTCGGATATATAAGGGAGCAAGTTGGCATTAATGCATTAGCGGATCCAAACAAGCTTGAAAGGGTAAGAATATTTCTTTCTAAAATATACTAAAGTTTATAATTAGAGTGAAATTCTTATTCTTATATAAATTATAAACATGTTTATTTTACTTAACGGTGGAATAGCCATTTTTGATGAACGACACACGTAAATTGGAAAACATTTGGAAACTTTCGTCAAAGATTGAAATTTCATCATGATTTAGATTTAACAATAGTGGATTTTTCGCTTAAATTCCCGAAAATCTGTTTTAAATTTACATGAAATAATGATGACAAATTTGAGAGCCTCTTATATTCCTATTATGTTCTGAATATCACTAGTTGTATTGTTATTTGTTCGAAACGTTCATGATTTTCTTTCAGAATGATTTGAATTAAAGACTCCATAATATGAAAAAATGTACAAGTATTTAAAATATCATATGATGGATTAATTTTTAAAATATCAAAGTACGCCTATTTTATACAGCCTAGCATTTAAAGTTCCATCTCCTAAACGTTTATTGTTCATAAATCAACTACAGATCTTCGAATAATGCTATTCCCTTACAATAACGGACGCTTGTGATCAAACGTAATTAGGTGTCAGTTTCTGGCAACATTTAATGAGATTACAAGGCCAGGTCACTACAGGTAAGGGTATGTATCACTCATTATGAGTTCAAAGATATCTTCGTAATACTTTGCTCCTAAATGTTCGCATGTTGATATTAGTCATATGGAAGGAAATTCAAAGCGTTTCCTTGAGCAGACTAGTTTTAACGTCAATATTACTATGTTTTTTCTACTTGGCAGCTGAAAGCTCTCATAAGAGACTTTAAGGACATAAAGACTACAGGTACAGAGTTTATTCAAAACAGTCATCTTAAACAATATATCAACAACTCAGATGTAAACTGATTGAATGTATCATTCTGTTTATGATAACATGTTATTTAAAAGTCGAAGGATGGAATCATGATGCAACGTTTATCTTCGTTTAATATCAAATATATGTCCTGAACATATTTGTAAAGAAAGATTAATGTTACCCACCAGAACTCGTTAAAATAAAATTTGGTATTCTTCCAAAAAGTTCAAACATGTAACTGAAACAATAGCACTCTCATCGGTTTGTATGCATACAAATGTTTGTAAATTACGTAGATCATTCATTTTTACTTTTGTTTTACTATTTATGTCTAATTTCCTATCAGATGTTTTGAAGAAATCACTGGCTACCAACAGGAACTACAGTCAGCTCATCACAATATGGCTGTCGGGTCAGAGGGCTGGCAGTGATAATGGCAAGGACAAGTATGCAGAGATTGTCGAGCTCAGCAATGAGGCAGCTAACGAGTTGGGTAATCCTACAATTTTCATTAAGTTGTAACTTATCAAAAGCTGTCTGAATATTAATTGTTTCTTTCTTTACAATTAAGTATATAATACTGACATCTAGTAAGCAAGGTTTGGAAACCTCCATTGTTAAAAAGTATAACTTGTTTTCTACAATTGCAATTAAATATTGTTAATGGCCGCAATAAGAAAGAACCATAGGAAGCGTAATCAGAATGTTTAGACCCTCAACGGAATAGCTCGTTAGTAACTGCGACTAAGATAAGTGATCTATATAGCTACTTTGCACGAAAATGTTTTGCCTGTGTGTTTGCTGAACAATTTACTTCGCATGATTACAGGTTTCATGGATACGAGCGAGGTTTGGAGAAGTCAGTATGAAAGCGAAACATTCCAACAGGACTTGAAGGGATTGTGGGAACAAGTGAAACCGCTTTATCAGGAGCTTCACACTTACGTCAGACAGAAGCTGAGGGCATATTACGGTGCAGAGCGTTTCCCGGTGTCTGGACAAATACCTGCACATATTTTAGGTAGAAGAGTGTGTCTGTACGCAAATGTAAATTAAAACTC
Source organism: Mizuhopecten yessoensis (assembly GCF_002113885.1). Lineage (NCBI taxonomy): Eukaryota > Metazoa > Mollusca > Bivalvia > Pectinida > Pectinidae > Mizuhopecten > Mizuhopecten yessoensis. Next base: position 156,228 of record NW_018407846.1, read on the forward strand.
TGGAAAAATGAATAGATTTAATAGCATTGCCAAACGATAATTGCCTTTTGATATTGAACTGAATACAGTATTTGGAGGTGATATGTCATCTGCTTCTTGATGCGAGAAGTTTGTATTAAGAAAAATGGAATAACACAGTAAGTGATAATTACAATAATAATTGAATCCATTCTAATAGTTTTAAATCTTCCTTCATCCCTAAAATAGCAAGTTCAAAATAGTGCCTGATACAATAACTTTAAAAAAGAATTATTCCGGATTTTTTTTTATATTTTTTGACAACGTGTGAATGTTAATCATCATGATCTGAACTTAATTAAATTTCCTGATGTTTACAATAATTTCTTTTTCATATGACTTTTAAATGTTGTGAGGTTTTTTCTGGATTTAGGGACGTTGATGGGTGGGAATTGGCAAAACCTGAACGACCTTTTGATGCCTTATAGGGATATAGCTGATGTTGACATTACACCAAATCTCAATGCCAGGGTAAGTATAACTTAAATAACTGATGTTGACATTACTCTGATTCTTATGGCGTGGTAAGGTATATCTGGTGTTGACATTACAACTAGTCTGGAGGATGGATTAGATATAGCCTATGTAGACATCACACCGGTTTGTAAGTTAAGAATTGTTGAAGCTGATATTGGTTATTTATAGTTTATATATACCAAAGTAGATGTAGCCGAAGGTCATGAGTGTAGATATATTGAAAAATACTCAAGTAGAAACAACTGGATAAACAAAACAAATTATTTGTGATCGAATTGTCACCAACTCTGGTAGGGAATGATACATTGTAAATAGAATGCAACGGATCTAAATTGTTGATTTAATCCTTTATTCTGCTGTCGATTTAGCTGTTCAACTGTTTATTATCAAGCTTTGTCATAAATTTAACAACTTTTTTATTTTGTTTGTTTACAGAATTACACAACAGAAATTATGTTTCATAAGGCAGAAGAGTTTTTTACGTCTATCGGACTATCAAAGCTTCCAGTCTCTTTTTGGGAAAAGTCAATATTCATGCGACAGTCAGAAGGTCAAAATGCTAATTGTAATCCTTTATATTTGAACCTGGGATCAGACGACGTCAGGTAATGATGAACAAATCTTGATGATACGTTGTTAGGTTGATAAATTAAAATAATATTGTAACAAAAAACAAAAAAACTAATCATAAAAGACCCGCCTTTGACATTTTGCGCCGGTTCCTTTGATAACATCGTTATTAAAAAAGTATTGATTAAAGGATTTTCAGTTGAACACTTATTGAAAAATAAATTGGAGGGTAAAACGCGAGAACATTAGGCATTTCCTTTCAAGCTAAAGATAGATTACTTATATTGTGGAGTCCAAAACATACACTTAAGGGTCTCCTGTGAGTTAAGTGCGATCATTTATATGCTTATATGCATACCAATAAATATATCTAAAATTGAAATAATACTATTAGTATTCATTATTTTCAAAATGTGTTTTTTCGATAGAGTAAGGATGTGTACAGATGTAGACCAGGAACATTTTGTTGCTGTTCATGAGGAGTTGGCACGTATCCAGTACTCAAGGGCATACACAAAGCAGCCATTAAACCTCCAAGGGGCAGCAAATCCAGGTAAAGAGTCATTACAACCTCAACTAAACGTCACTATCAAAGGACCTGTTATAGGAACAAAAGAATTTTGCCCACAAAGCAATTTAACCAGTATTGGGTTATATTTGTAGCTCCCTAAGACACGACCCATGAGATATTTAAAAAATAAATTAAAAGGTCCCCAGGGCCTGTGCTATGAACTATTTAGTGCCGCCTTCCAAAGGTGTACGACAGGGTTCACTTTTTTGTCCAAAAAACTATCAAAACAATGTTTTACGCTACCAAATAATATTATATTATTTAAAATAGGATCTGCTGAAAATTATGAACTCAAATATGTAACAAAACATTGCATAATAAAAAAGTTATAAAATCTTAAACTCTAAAAATGTTGTTATTTTCATACACTTTTTTGCTACATCAATTGTTTTACGGAAGTAAAACACCAATTTCCGATTCTTGTACACCAAAAATCTTTTCATATTATTTGGTGCATTATGTTGAGATACGATAGTGAAAATTTCAGAAAATTTGAGAACCGGTAAATTTGTCATATAAATGTCAAATTGTAGCAACGTCTATTTCCAAATAAAATCCAACAACCTTATGACCTATAGTCATGTTTGATAATTTAACAATACGTCGCACCAATTTATTATCCCAACTGATCAAATTTACATCAATTATATCTGCTGCTCATGATGAGCCCAACTATAAAGCTAGATGTTGCAAAATAAAAAAAAGTTATGCAGTCTCACACACATAAAAGTTCAGTATGTTATGTAAATTTTTAGATGTTTCGCATCTTTACGGAAGTGATAGACATATTTCCGGTTTTTGTACACCAACATACTTTGGATATTATTTTGCACATTATGCTGACTGACGACAGTAGAAATTTCGAAAAAATTGGTAGCCGGTAAATGTGTCATCTTAAGGATAATATGTTGTATGACCAATGTCAAAATAAATCTTCAATAACTACAATCAATGCAATTATTTCATAATTAACCCCAAATCATTCCAATATACTATCAAGGTGGATGATATGGTTTATAGTAGAGTATGACTATTTAACTAAACTAGATGGTTAAAGGGGGCATACAGCAAAAGTTAGGCAATTTGTCAGAACATTGGGTGTACCAGTATAATTTGTTGAAGCTATGCTAGCCCATAAAATTGTTTCTTTTTAGGAGAGTTATAGTTTCCAATTCATGGATTGTTGTATTTACTGGTGTTTGTTTTTTTAATTTGACAACACATAGTCAAAATTTGTCATTCAAAACATTGTTTTGATTTCTGCTTTCTCAGTTCAATCTTAGGTCTTATTGTATTTTCATATTATTCCCGACAAGTGATTGGCCAGAAGTGCATCACGTGTTTACCGATAAAAACCGATATTGACTTGGAGTGCGTGATTTTTGTTGAAGGACTGGGTGTTTATAAAAATAGAATTATGACGTGTCTCCAAACAATGCACCATCCCACTTCCGAATCTTTTTTTTTCCCTTTTTTTTCAGATTGCTTGCATTACTGTTTTGTAAAATAATAAAACAATTGTAGCCTTTAACTTCGGTCAATACCTGGATTTATCAACCTGAGAAAAGATATATTGACCTCGGACTGCGTCCTCGGTCATTACATCTTTTCTCGGGTCGATAAATCCAGGTATTTACCTCAGCCAAAGGCTATAATTGAATAATGATTCTTTTTTGAATGCATTCACAATATGCAGTCTCTGATTTGAGAGCTTTAGGCTGGAGCGTTTTAGTATCTGTTAAATGTGCATAGTATCCTAGATAATACAGTATTGATGCGACATGAGTCTTTCCTGCAGGACACACACAAAAGTATGCCTTGACAGGATCCTCTGAAGCGTGTAGGTCAAACTCTATCCAGACATTGTATTTTGCCTGCGACCTGTGGCGAGAATGTAATTGGCCTCGCAGAAGGTCATCAGCATGTTGGTACACCCATATCTCATAATCACCCCCGATCTGGTTGATGTTCTGTGATATAGCCAGGTGCCAGCTTCAGGTGATGACCTGTATTTATTGAAGATTTATTTTGACATTGGTCGTACAACATATTATCCTTAAGATGACACATTTACCGGCTACTGATTTTTTCGAAATTTCTGCTATCGTCAGTCAGCATAATGTGCCAAGTAATATCCAAAGTATGTTGGTGTACAAAAACCGGAAATATGTCTATCACTTCCGTAAAGATGCGAAACAACTAAAAATGTACATAACATACTAAACTTTTATGTGTGTGAGACTGCATAACTTTTTTTCTATTTTGCAACATCTAGCTTTATAGTTGGGCTCATCATGAGCAGCAGACCTTATTGATGAAAATTTGATCAGTTGCGATAATAAATTGGTGCGACGTATTGTTAAATTATCAAACATGACTATAGGTCATAAGGTTGTTGGATTTTATTTGGAAATAGACGTTGCTAAATTTGACATTTATATGACAAATTTACCGGTTCTCAAATTTTCTGAAATTTTCACTATCGTATCTCAACATAATGCACCAAATAATATGAAAAGATTTTTGGTGTACAAGAACCGCAAACTGGTGTTTTACTCCGTAAAACAATTGATGTAGCAAAAAAGTGTATGAAAATAACAACATTTTTAGAGCTTAAGATTTTATAAAAAAAATATTATGCAATGTTTTGTTACATATTTGAGTTCATAATTTGCAGCAGATCCTATTTTAAATAATATAATTTTATTTGGTAGCGTAAAACATTGTTTTGATAGTTTTTGGACAAAAAAAAAAGTGAACCCTGTCGTACACCTTTGGAATGCGGCACTAAATAGTTCATAGCACAGGCCCTGGGGACCTTTTTATTTTTTTCTTAAATATCTCATGGGTCGTGTCTTAGGGAGCTACAAATATAACCCAATACTGGTTAAATTGCTTTGTGGGCAAAATTCTTTTGTTCCTGTAACAGGTCCTTTGTAATAGGCTTATAGACGTCTGTGTTAATATGAGGCACTATTTTTCGTGTCTCTATACATGCCTTAACGTTTTTGCCATGAAATTGGAAAAGGACAGTTATACAATCTAGTTCAAACATGGTACAAGGATACTGATTGGCTGGCAAAAAGATGTATTATATTTAAATTCAAGACCAAACGTGTAGGTCATGAATTAAATTATTTTGGTATGCACACATGCAACTATTCTATATTGTAGGTTTTGCTGAAGCTGTTGCAGGACTTATAGGATTGTCTGTTTCTTCGTCAGAACATCTACATCACATTGGACTTCTGGAAGCTGCTGCAAACAAAACAGGTCCTAATTCACAATAACAATGCTTGACATTAAATTATAAAAGTTCATCGTTTATTGTGTAGTTTTAAAAAACAAGTTCTACCAAATGCTATCAATATAAGGTAAAGTATACCAACACGTTAAACGTTAAATTGCAGTATCACTATTTTGAAGGAATTGTTTCATTAACTTTCAAAAGAAATATTCTATAAAAATCACCCGTTGCCATGCATTTCACAAAATAGTTCTTGTTCGAAATTTAAATGCTTCAAATTGGAAAACATACAGGAATCGAACTCGGGAAACTTTACATCGCAAAGTCTACACTTTACCACTAGTGTCATACACAAATGATCAGGCAAAACATCAACATTAGTATTTAATTTATGTACAGAATAGAATATAAAGAACTTGGCTGGGGAAGTAACTATAAGCCAGAAAATGGTCCTTTTAGTTGTACATCTTGTATATAAATGGGCGAATATTACAAATAAAATAAATCTGAATGGAAGTTTTCTTCGCAATTATACCTCATGCTTTGGTACCTTTTACCTTACGGATTAGGTTTTTAATATTATATTTTAGAAGACATGTTAAACTTCTTGATGAGAATTGGTCTTAAGAAGATACCATCCCTTCCTTTTGGATACGTTATTAACCATTGGCAACATAGTGTGTTTAGTGAGGAGACAAAACCTGAAACTTACGATGAAAAATGGTGGAAACTCAGGTAAATATACTTAAAACTCAAGGGTACAGTCATCGATTTCTTTCTGCAAAAGTTACATGATTGTGTTATATGAAAACCATCACTTTTTCACGTTTTGTTATTTTCAAGAAGACAGAAAAATATTATAACATTTCATTTCATGCGGAATATTTATTCAAAGAGTATAAGATAGTGTGTCCGTTTTTGTTAGTTTTATTAAATTTGCCAATTTGTGACAATTTTCTTACAGGAATTGAACGGCGTTTTTTAAATTTTCATTCTGGTATGAACGCAAATCGGTTACATCCAAAGTGCATGAAGCCCGCCACGTCTTTGATATGTGTGATATGGGTGTAGCCGATTTGCGTTTATACCGGCATGAAAATTAAAAACACACCGTTCAATCCATATATTTACATTTTTACTATAGAACAATTGTTTAAATTCATTAATTTGTTCTTAAATAATTTATTTATTTACTGCGTTTTGTATATGCGTCGTCCTTATAACGACATTGGCGGAACAGCCCTTTTTAACTAAAATTGGCGCCAATAATTAACCGTAGTCATTTGATCAGGGACATTCTCCATGTTATCCGAAGCGAAGCGGTTAATTTATGAGGTCATACGTAAACAACGTTTTGCGTCACGAGAGTTTTTGCTTTCAAACTCAAATGAAATGCATTTCTGCTGGTAATGTTAATATAGTTGGTTGCAGCGCAAATGTAAATACAAATATATGAAGAGGAGAAGGAGGGGGTGGAGGTCACCTATTTGTGTGTTACGTTTACCGTAAAAGAATGTGTTGTACAAATAGGGCAATGGTTATTTTTTCTCAAAGTGATACATTTCCAATTAGACCAATCTCTTTCATGACTTCTTGGAATATCTCCCATTAAATAATAAACCTGTTAACAAATTTACACAGGTGTAAGTACCAAGGATTTTCTCCACCTGAACATGAAATTGATGCTGGGTTTTTCTACCCAGGAACTGAAGATCATGGCAGCATCAACATGCCATACATCAGGTAAACTACTTGTTTCTTACGTCAGATATTGTACTTTAGATTGTTCGTTGACTAGTTTCTAAAGAAAACGAAAAGAGGGGATTAACATGTTTCATATTGCTGACAGAAAAACAAATCATTGCGCTGATATATTATCACGCAAACTTAAAAGACGACATTCATATACACACAAAATCAAAACCTACATTGTCAGGATTAAACGAGAGTATCCCTGCAGTTTCGGGGAAATAATACTGCTGGTGTATCACAGTGCATGTTATCATTAAAGTCGCTAATTCGCGGCATTTGAAGAATCGGTTTTTTTTTTCTTCTTTGAAGAATCGTTTTTTTTTTCTTCCTTGTCTTTTAGTTAGGGGACATAAAAGGAACCAAAATTGATATGCAACACCAATTGCCACACCTTTTATCTATTTTATCCCTTACCTTCCTACTTTTTTTCGGCGGTGTCTGTCTCATCCCCCGCCTTCATATGACCCTGGTTGTTGCATAGATATGACACAGCATGCCAACAAATATACTTCTCGGGGCATAGTTAGAATTCAAATGTGATAAGTGAAAAGTATGGGTCACCTACATATTGGAGTTTGCTTTGATTTGCAGGTACTTTGTTGGAACAGTGCTGGAGTTCCAGCTACACGAGGGACTATGTAAATCTGCAGGACACACTGGTCCTCTACACACATGTGACATATACCAGTCACGAAAAGCCGGAGCTTTATTGATGTAAACATACTTGTTCGTTGTACAAAACTTTTTTTATTAAACGTTTTATTAACATGCATCTTATTTAACAGAAATTCTTTAAAACGAAGTTGTTTTTATCATGAAATTGTCTTTAAACATTTCATGGAAATCGATTTCAAAAATCCAACTTTCGCTCATCTTTTGCAAAAGACTAATTAACATATTTAGTTCTATCTTAATCTCGCAGGCACTCAAGAAATATTCCTATTTTGTAATACATATACCAATTTACCTTTTTCTAGGCAAATGCTAGAGTCGGGACGTTCTCAACATTGGCAAGACATCCTTGAAACATTGACAGATCAGCGACATATTGATGCTGCTTCTTTAGTAAAATATTTTCAGCCACTGTATGATTGGTTAAAAGAACAAAACATGGATCAGTCAACTGGCTGGGTCGATGATTGCTCCGCCTTGACAATTGGAGAAAAGGCCAGTGATTGGTTGAGTGCATACATTCTGGAGGCAACTGATGTGTACAGAAATAAAATCCTGTCTAAGTGGAACTATAGCGTAAATATCACCGCAGACACAGCAGCAAAAATGGTATGAACAAAATTTAAGTACATGTTTCTCTAATAGCAAAATATTTATAAAATAGAAGAATAGAAAGGAGTTTTCAAAACGCTTTTATTTAGCTAAATGATTTTGAAGGGGTTATAACACTTAATATACGAACTGAATGATATGTTGCGGTATAGACCCAAAAAGCATCGTAATTTTAATTTTTGGGATAACAACAACTTCGGATATTTCCGAAATAGCATTGTTTTCGCTGTATACCATATAATAAAATGAAATAGACAAATAAATAAAATATGATATTAATGAAACAAAATTGTCATTCTTTTAATCAAAGATTTGTCCATATGACATTGTAGATCACTTCTGTACTGAACACCGCCGAGTTTGCCAAGCTATCAGCGGAAGAGATATCAAAACTCCATTGGAAGGAACTCGCAGATCACGATACAAAAAGACAGTTGAAGACAATTACTCAAATTGGACAAGGTGCAATGAATGACAAGGCGAAACTTAAACGGGTAAAGAATATTATAACTCAAAACAAAATATGTTTTGCCTTATGTATTGAGATTTTATCACTATTCGATACTTCAGTCACATACAGGAGATATGAAGAATCGTGTGGATTAATATCAGAAAAAATATTGTTATCTGCTAGTTTTTAAGCTTTCTCAACTCAAAATGTCTCTGAAAACAGTATGAAATGTCGCATCCTCTGTCCGTCCACCTCGCCTTTAAATGCCTACTACTCTTCTTAAGATAAGATAAGATTTAAAGAAAATTGCGATGAAACAACATTTGGAAAGAAAAGCAAAAACTGAAAAAAGAGGGAGAAACCAAATAGGAGCTACGAAATTGGTTCACTATATAATAAACCAATGTTTAGAGTACTGTTTTGATACGGATGTAGGAATGTTAACTAAAATTAGTAAGAGGAATCAGAGTCAATGGTTAAACATTATGAGTGTTATCTCAATTCCTCTAAAATCTACCCCGTCGTAAACGCTAAGAGACATTGCAAGTTAAGAGGCGGGCAAATGCTTTTCACATGACCACTTGTTATGTTTGAAATTTGAAATGTCCTAATAAGGCCTCTGATTAACTAAGACATTTTCTACTTCACAATACATCTGGCTAATGTGACACAATTTATACAAATGTTGACGGCTTTGACGAAGTTTTGTTTCCTCTAAACTACCAACAAGAAATGTATGATAAATAAACTCGATGCGAATGAAAGATGTTGATTTATTCAACTTATTCTCAGTTCCAACAGACACCATGCTACATTTCCATAACTGTCCTTACTTAGTGCTGTTATTTTGATTATTTGAATAAATTGAAAAACTGGCGACCATGGTCCCGAGTTTGCGGATACATTACAAAAAGTGAGCGACATATGCCCAATGAGCCACTTTTTTAAATATGCTACATACAGATTTGTGTTAACTTGTCATTAAAACACTCTATTCTCGCAAATAACGACCTCATAAAAGGGAAAAGACTATTTATCAACCATTTATGTTTTAATATTTAGGGCTATGCTTAACATTTAAGCCATTTGTTTTATTATTGGTTAGCTGTACAATGTCCAGTCAAGGATGAAGAGTATGTACAAGAAAGGAAAAGTGTGTTTGACACCTGACAGATGTATCGCTCTAGAGCCAGGTGAGTAACCTACCGAAAAGAATTTAACCTAGTTGCACACAACTATTTATCCTTTTTTATCTCTTAATAAATAAACTGCTGTTCTCCAAATGCTTTTATTATTTAGTGTGTACATATTTCTGTGTATATCTTCATCGTATAAAAGAAATTACGATAGGGACTTCTGGAAACCATTGATCATTATTTTGATATTATGAACACTAAAAAATATGAAATGAAGTTAACAGAAGAAGAAAAAAAAGAAATATCAGCCCTTAAATAGTTAGTTGTCAGGGTTTTTATCATTGCCTTTTATAAGATTCCCGACAAAAAAGTGTTAACTACCAGAGAAAGTTTAGAATTCGACATAAATCATTCAGCTTTACTTTTATCATCTATTGTTAAATGATAAACATTTAAATTTAAAAAGAGTTTGTCCGAATGTTTACCAGTGCCATCGTTCAAAATATTTTATTTTTCGAATCATTGTTATTACTAAAAGGTAACATTGTATCAGAATCGTTTTACGTTAATACTAATAAATTTATATCATTGATATGACTATAGGTATGACTGAAATTATGTCGTCATCAAGAAACAAAACTGTGTTACTAAATGCATGGAAGGGGTGGAGGGCAACAACACGCAGCATCAAACCATATTACACCGAGTTTGTCGACCTGTCTAACGAGGGAATCAGAGATCTAGGTACGGTACAGCTTGCTAATCAGTATCTCCTTTTTTATAATATGCCGATGATAATATTGCTTAAATCATAAGTTGAAAATAATCCAGCTCCTCAAATAAGTAATCTTTTATCTGAAACTAATTTTTTAAGAGACTGCAGGACTAAGCCAACTTTGTCTAAACACATCCTACCACAAGAAAGATTCTTGTCAGAAAAAAAGAAAACATGTGACCGTGTTACAAGTTTTGTATTCTACCCGTTTTTCCAGCGGTTGAAATCATCTTGCTAATAACATAATATCTATTTGTTAAACGTTGACAATTGTTTTAGGATACGAAGACACTGGTGAATACTGGAGATCAAAGTATGAGTCCCCAAACTTTGTATCAAACCTTGAGGACTTGTGGACACAGTTAACTCCCTTGTATGAAAATATCCATGCATACGTGAGAAAGCGATTAGGAAAGGTGTATGGAATGGATACGTTTCCAACCACTGGTCACATCCCTGCTCATCTCCTTGGTAAGCTTTGGAATACTTGAATGGGAAAGAATTTGCTTCTGATTTAGATGAATAATGTCAGTATTATACGCTATATTATTTATGTCTTTGTGCATTTCGGAATGCGTTATTATGTAAGTTTAAAGAGCCATACAAACTTTGTCACTGTTGCAATGTACTGGTATATACTTAGCAAGTACAGACGCCTAATTGACTGAGCCGTGCCGTTGTTTTAGACAATTTAGCGTTGATATGAAGCATAAGTAGGAAACAAATGTGGTATGATATATTGGTATAGTCGTATAGGGGTTGGGGGAGGAGGATATATAGGGGAAATTGCCGGGACATCACCTTCAACCGACCTCTTTATGGCTGTTGATATTAACCGGATTGAAAGACAGGTTCTTATAAAGAAACAGAATCTACAATTTCGTTTTCAAAAGTCTACTCATCCCGAAAGACAGCAAACATCATAATCGGCACCAAATTAAGGCAAAATTAGTCAATTAGGTCTTCAAAAGTTTACTCCTTCTGGACGACTTCAATCATTGTTACCATATGTAGTTTGAAACGTCACTTGACAGGACGACTATGCTTTGTATAAAATAAATTTGTGAGACCTGTTGAGAACAGTCTGCTAGATAAATAGTTTGGGCATGCTTGCTTCCTAGTCCTCTGACGTATTCCAAATAAATGTAAATTGTACTGCCGCTGGGGCAGGAGGTAGGAGCTCCCGTAGAAGAAATCCGTGTGATTAGAATTATTAACCGTTATGTTGAATTTTGAGAAAGTCTTTTTATTGTAGTGGGATTATTCCAACGCACTGCAGCAAGAATGAAAAAAGGATTGAAATGTATATATCTAGTTATGTTATAGGCAGCATGTGGGGCCAATCGTGGGGACATATCTACGACCTGGTTATCCCATATAAGGGAAGTGAAAGTGTGGAGGTCACACCGGAACTCAAACGTCAGGTAAGTCAACATGCAAGAACACCAACATCTTGAACACCTACGTGCAATAACTCAAATTTCGGGTTAATTCACACTAAAATAACTCCAAAGTAAATTTAGTTTGCAAGCAATAACGCAATAGTCAGGAAGTTTTACATACAATAACAGGATCGACAGGTTATATCTCTGGTAGGAACTCAAGTATCTGGTAAATCAACATACTTGAACTAAGTACATATCCTCAAGCCTTAAGTTAATTCACACTCAATAAATCAATATTCACTGTTGGTCCATATACAAAAATCAAACATTGGGTTATCCGAGGTGCAAAAACGCAAATCTCAGCCAACTCCACTTGCATGTTTAGGCTAGGATCAGAATGCAGATTTTCCAAAGACAAATTCCTTCTTAAACCTATCTTATTTGATATTTATTTCAATCAATGCAGTTACTTTCTGATCACATAAATCAAACCATGTGCAAAAATTCTGTAATAATTGTATATATCCTAATAATTCAGAACTTTACACGTGTGTTTCATAAAGATCATGCATGTACGACAATAGGACCTACATTCAATGCTTGTGTTCCGGTAAAGGATGGGTGTGTTTTTATAGGGGTACACTGTTACACGGATGTTCAAGACTGCCGAAGATTTTTATGTTTCTTTGGGATTATCTCCCTTGCCCATGTCATTCTGGAACAAATCCATGCTGGAAAAACCGGTTGGTCGAGATGTTGAGTGCAAGCCATCCGCTTGGGATATGCTCAATCAAAGTGATGTCAGGTAATGTATATGATAATTTAACTTGCTACATTGAATCATATTATATTAGTATTAGTATGAAACAGTGGTAAACAATCTTGTCACATGTAATTGTATTAGCTAAAAGATCATTTCTTTTTACTGAATGTTAAATTATATTCAGCAAAAAAGGTTTAGGGTCATATTTTAAGATTGAAGATAATTCACTAAAATTTCGCCGGGATAAATTGTCCGCTTTTCGTTTTAAAAATTATTGCATTCACCATAGTCTGCACGTGCAACATTGAATCTGGAGCACGATAAGCAGTCAGCGCATCCGGCTTTGTATACGTACCCGACATCATAGGGTGAAACCTGGATATGATGATCATCAGAATCCATTGGTAAATGAGATGATTCACTCTTAATTCAACTGTTATTGAATATTGTCATTGAATTCAGACTATATTTGACGAAATGCCCCTTAGGCGGTACTTGAGCGTACAGCAGGCAGGTAGTGCCATAGCAATGCTTCAAACTAGCGAGATGTGGCCCGACATTTTAATGTCAGTCAAAGTGTCATTGGAAGATTGTGGAAACGCTTCCAGGCAAACTGTTTTGTCTGCCAGAGAGCAAAAAGTGGTGAGCCAACCCGCCAGGATCACACAATTATTCTGCAGGCCAAGATGAATATGTTTTCCTCTGCTGTAGAGCTGAATACTAACTTAAGAAATCATCTTAGGGTGCGGATATCAACTCAAACCTACCGCAACCGATTTCATCAAGCGAACCTTCATAGTTGTTGACCACGTGTTAGGCCAATGTTTACCCCACGACCCAGGACTGCTAGATTAGGTTTTTGTGGAAACCATGTTAACTGGCAATTGCGTCATCTTCGTCCAGTTCTCTTTACTGATGAGTCTAAATTTTGTGTAGATTTTAACGATGGAAGTAGACACGTGTGGAGAGAGATGAATGAACGATTTCGTGATTGTTGTGTTACAGAACACAATCGGTTTGGAAGTGGTTCAGTAATGGTGTGAGGAGGCATATCTATTGACGGTAAAACATACTTACACGTCATCATAAATGGAACGTTGACTGGTCAGCGATACAGAGACGATATGCTTCATCCTATTGTTCGTTCATATGCTGGTGTAATTGGCCTACACTTCACCTTGATTGATGATAATGCACGTCCCCATCGTGCAAGAATAGTGCAGTAATACCTTGAAACTGAAACAATTGACCGAATGAATTGGCCTGCTGTATCTCCTGACTTGACTCCTATAAAACACATCTAGGACGTTCCTTCTGACTTGAAACCCATAAAACACATCTGGGACAAATTCAAAAGCGAAATATCCTTCCTTCAAATATTGCCGAACTTGAAATTGCACTTCTCAGGGGAATTGGCGAATGTGCCAGAAATGATCATTCGTAGAATTATCCGCAGCTTCAGTAGACAGTGCAGGGATGTAATTTAGGCCAGAGGAGGACAAGTTACTTCCATGAAATTTGTGTCTTTTGAACGCTTTTGGGTTTTCGAAGCACATGTGATTTCACTTTGAAAACGGGGGTAGGACATAGTGGTAATGACTATTCCGTTCCACATTGAATTTAGTGCAATATTTCACTTTGAAAAAATGTCAAATATATATTGGTATTAATGAAATAACAAATAAATAAACTTCAGACTGTTTCAATCTTTTTTTCTTTTCATTTTGTTTGAATTATATGACCCTTAACTTATTTTGCTGAGTATATTTCCGGCACAATATAATCAAGTGTGAATGGCTCCGTAAGTGGGGATGTGACACGTACATGTAGCGGTTTATCATCAAAACATTTGGGATTTACCTTGGAAAGGGGTGTGAATCATGTTAGTGTAATGTTTCTATTCTTCATTTATTATAATGGCACCAGTAGAAAATTTGAAAGAGGATAGTAAAGTGTCACTAGGGAACATTCATTACAGTGATTTAAGTAGACATTGATTAATTGTAGTTACACTGGTACAAGGATACAATAATTGCAGTGTTAAAATGGTGTCCTCATATACTTACAATTATAAATATTTCAATACAGAATTAAGATGTGTGCAACTGTCAACATGGAGAACCTGTTAACTATTCACCATGAGATTGGACATATACAGTATTTCCTCCAGTACAGAAATCAGCCAATAACATTCCGGCGAGGAGCCAACCCAGGTAATACTTTACTCTCGAACATGTGTATAGTCAAAGAAAACGTCAGCAACGTAAAGAAAATCAGTAACAAGACGTCAACAATGTTAAGTAAAACAGTTAAAAGATGTCAGCAATGTTAGGTCTAACAGCAACAAAACGTCAGCAATGTTTAATAAAACAGCAACAAGACGTCAGCAATGTTAAGTAAAACAGGACATCAACAATGTGAAATAAAATAGTAACAGGGTGTCATCATAGGAAATCAAACAAGACGTCAACAGTATAAATCACGCAAGACATAAACAATGAAAAGTAAATGTAAAATCAAACAGAACTTCAGCAATGCATAATTTAAACAAAAAACAAAACAAGCGTCAGCGATGTAAAGTAAAATTGTAATATGCCGTAGCAATGAGAAGTCAAACAGAACGTTACGTGAAAACAAAAAGGTCATTACATAATTCCATCCATCCTCCAGTATAAAAGTTATTTTCAGATATATTACCAAATGCCTTAAAGTTGTAATCGCATGTGTATGTCTTGCATTCATCTTTCCTATTAGCTGTTTGATATGATGATTAAGTAGTAGATAATATCCAGAATTTGATAAAACATGAACCGCAATAATATGAAATGGGACTTTTATATCAAGTAAAATTTATTCCAGGTTTCCCTGAAGCAATAGGTGATGCCGTAACATTGTCTGTTTCCACACCATCACATCTTAGAAAAATCGGGCTGGTTAATACTAGTTCCCAACAGGATGATATCAGTAAGTTATATATTGAACCTTATTAGTTGATAACTGATGCTTCGACATTGATGTCTATTTTTACACTAAAGGATTGGTTTTTCGAGATGCCAACACATATATTAATAGCACGATATTCTAGGGTGAATACAGGTTTGGAAAGCAAGCATGGGATATCAATAATACATGCGGCTAGACTGGGGCTAGTACAAACATTCAAGTCTGACAAGTCTGATTTTTTTTTTATTTAGAAGCGGACATCAACTTTCTCATGATGATGGCTCTAGAAAAGATTGCATTCCTGCCCTTTGGGTATTTGGTTGATCAGTGGCGATGGAGCGTGTTTGAAGGGGAGACAACTCCTGAACAGTACAATGAAAAATGGTGGCAGCTCAGGTGAGCCTTTATGTTGATAATATAATAGTAACAAGTATATTTGATGGTACATATTGCATAAGGGCAATTTTATCATACAATCATGCATTGTTACACTATTCCATCAAGGCACAACATACAGTTGGATTATCACAGTGGTTACCGTAGTACAAATCGTTTATCGCAGTAAATGTACCACAACATGTACTCGGGTTTTATCATGATAATGTGTATAGGTCAAATTATTTACATTGAGGTTCTTAATATAAAGATCTAATCATGATACGTCATAAATAGGAATGACATATCTCGCAATTCGAGTCTGTATACACAAGATTGCTAGAAATACATTCACGAGCTATATTGTCCTAGTTCATGATGTAACGCTCACTCTCACCAACTTATCATTTATATTAGAGTGTATATTTTAGTTAATATGTAGATACATGTACTTATGATTTACGTCCATTCACTCACAGATGTAGGTACCAGGGTGTGTCTGCACCTCTGGAGAGAACTGAGGAGGATTTCGACCCTGGGGCGATATATGATATTCCAGCCAATAAGGATTTCGTCAGGTAAGCATTCTATACTTGCCTTTTTGGTACTTAATTTTGTACGTATCTGTTGTATATTAAAAGTTATGGCCTGTGCATGTGCATTGATGGTCAAAGCAGGGCACAGGCAAGACAGATCAATCCGAATGGCTTTTTTAATTAATATTTGCAGTAGACTAACATATTTTTTTTCAAATCCTTCAGTAAAATAAGTGTCGAAGAAAATCAAAGTTGTTTGTATTTTTCTTTCGTCTATCTCCACAGGCATTTTGTCAGTTCTGTAATGCAGTTCCAGTTCCATAAGGTACTATGCGACGCAGCTGGACAAACAGGTCCCCTACACAAGTGTGGCATATACCAGTCTAAAGAAGCTGGTAAACTACTGAGGTAAGTTTCGCTATTAACCACACATATCTATCAGTCTGCGGAGACAAAATTGTCGTTGGTGTATGAAACACAGATACCCTAAACACATGTCAAGTGACACAGCAAAAACGTCTTGTATACGTTTAAGGCTGTGGAAAAACTAATGCAGTGACTCTCGCTCAACTATCTTTTACTTTAATCAGGCAGAGAAAAAAAAAATGAAATAAAACATAAATACACGCACTAATTGTAATAATAGTATGTAACATGTTTAAAGAAGATATACCATTTCTATGGTTTTGAACTCGCTAAGCTAAAAGCAATTGCAGACATGTGTGTTTGCAAGATTATCATTCATTTTTTTACTTTCCCTTTTAGAAATTATAAAAAAAGTTAAACCTTTTAAAAAGCAACCATTTTCATCAATGAGTGAATAATAATGATACGCATACAAAGTATATCGATGTCAGTAGTTGGAAAAAAATCGACATATATATATTTTTGCCATTTTCTTACAACCAACCTGCGCGTATTTTCCAAACAGGTAAGTATATATTTTACAAAACAATAATTAATGCGTTCTTAATCTTCCATTTGGCATTCAACAGTGACACGCTAAAACTTGGGTCATCTGTTCCCTGGCCAGAAGCTATGAAGAAATTGACTGGTCAAAGTAAGATGGACGTCGGACCGTTACTTAAATATTTCCAACCTCTTAGTGACTGGTTACAGACAGAAAACTTGCGGGAACGTCCAGGCTGGTCACATGCCTGCCCCACTCGAAGAGGAATAACTCCTGAAAGGAAATCTTCTGCTACTTCTGGAACATCTCATAAAAACACTCCAGTAACTTTCCTACTGTTTGTGATCGTACTATGTAAACGTTTTGTAGCCTAAGGTAAAGCTGATGACTTGGTATTATATACAATGGTGCTTATATAAAAAAAAAGGTTAAGATAGTTACCAAAAGGTTAAAACGATTTTTATGCAGGAGAAAGATGTATTTACTTTTCAGAATAGTCCATTTCATCAGGGATTGTGCAGTGATTGTTTTATTACAAACGGTTTTATCGTATTTAATATAGATGTAGATTTTTTGAATAGCCGATATTTATATCTCCAACGTGTATAATCCTTTCCGAGATGGCGTATAGAATATTTTTGCGGGAGGAATTTAAATTTCTAACTTCTTAAATCAAGAATAGTTGTGTCAATCGAAGTGTTTGTTACTTTCAATCATGCATCAATGACGATGACAAGACCCTGTCAGTTGAAACGGTACATGAAAGAAACCATAAATAAAACGTTAATTTTTAAAGACTTATCTCGGGGCGTTAAGTATTCTGAATGCCTTTTTATTAACATCAGCACATTATCTCATACACCCTTTCCAATGCAACCAAGAGGGAATTCCGAATCTAAAACCATACTCAGAATTCGTTGATTGAATTGCCAATCAGCGTTCGTTTATTCCGGATCATAGCCCTAAACTTTATACTTATCAATGAGCGCTGTCTAGCGGAGTGAAATGGTACTTTGGGCAGGTATTCTAGGCCAAATAACTTACAGAAAAAGAACCACTAAAGATGAAGTTAGATCAACAGTATCAGTGCCTATTGCTAGTATGATAACTTAGAATGAAGAATGTAACTGTTACGATTATTCATTAGATCTTGTATTGCGGGATTCTCATTTGTCAAATTCAACATGATCATAAAGCATTATTTCTTGCCAAATAATTAAAAGAAACTGTTTCTTTTCTAGAATATATTCTGAAGAGATGAAATAGCATGTTACAGTTTTAATTATATGCATATATGTACAAATTCTAGCGTCACTGTATAAATAAGCAGAAACATTCTGTCCTGTAAGAGGCGATCCTAAACATTATCAGGGATTTCTTGGTGTGAGGTAAAATAGTTATCACTCATAATATCAATATTCCGGCATCTTAAACTTCTTCAAAGGCAAAATCAACAGTAATTTTTCCCTCTTCAGAAATATCAAGATGGATGTTATATTGATTCACCGTTGACTTTCGCCCTTGAAGCAGGTCCATGAAGCCGAAATAGTAGTACTATGAATGATATTATATTTGATTGTCTTTTACACATGTAGATCATGTATTGTATACTATTTGATATAACTTTAACAGTGTTGGATGAAATGTGAGCGGTAGTGAGAAAGTTGTTTCTTGAATTTTATCTTTTATGTCACGACGTGAAACCCACAATTGTCGTAAAATTATTATTTTCACTTAAATCAACAACTTGCCCATCGAAACTAACGTGTTTTAAAATAAAAGGTTCCAATTCTGTTTTGTTACAGTGAAAATGATTCAAGATTGTCCTTCTATATTTGTGTTCGACAAAATGGCTCGAATAACAAAGTTCATACATACCGGCGATCAAATAACAAGTTAAGTATATAATGTTAAGAACAAGGTTTTTGACAATAATGTCAACATGTGGTTAAAAGAAGATAAAGCGTTTCTTACATTAAGCAATAAAATATTTATTACTGTTTCTACACACAGAAAAATGATTGATTTTTTATGGGCATTACAAAATGGATACCTTTGCGTAATACTGTATCAGGAAAATTAATGATAGAATTATGTTTTGAAGTTAATTATGTTGCCTCTGAAAAATTTCCTCTTAAACATAAGTACAATGAGACTGATAAACATATGTATATACATATATATACATAAACTTATAACTTCACTATGTATTGCACTTGTTTATGTATAATGAAAATGTAGAATACACGGCATCTTATGTCCATCACGGACATGACATCGAAACGATGGTCAGGTTGTAAAAACCTATTTCATACAGTATTTGTTGAATGGTGTTTAAAGAGTTAGATAACATATATCAAAACACTCATAGATGAAAATGATGAATAGCGTAGGATGTCTTTATGCAAAGACTTTAATTTTGTAAGGAATGCTTGATTATGTATGAACTTAAATGATATATTAGACATAAGTCTTTATAATGATAAAAATTATACATAAATTATTTAGGACCGTGGAGTTCTTGTCTCTGATAACATTCCGGCAAGGTAATGCGAAAAAGACCAGAAATATTGAATATTTTATAAAAAAAACACCTTATAAATGTGGATGAAAAAAGAATAAGGAAGCAGCATACAGTAGAAATTGCTTGATCCTAATAATAAAGGGCATGTATCGGATAAACATGGATAGCGGATGCATCCTGCACAACACACCTACATATATATATATATATAGTTAAAAACTACATTTTGAACAGGTTTTTTTAGAAGAATGACTTTTTTTCAAAAAGTGATTTCCCCAGATTTGTGACTTGTGAAAACCATGGTTACCACATCAAAAAACGCCAAAAAATGCAAAAGCAAAAAAACATGATTTGTGACCCAAAATTTGACCCACGCAAGTAGTATTTTTTCTTAAAACCTGTCTTAAATTAAATATCACCTACTCGGTAACAGAAATACTCACGTTATAGCATAGGTCGTTCAACTGGAATTTTCACAATATTTACACATGTGCTGATGAGTACAAAAATAGACTACATGAAAAGCTAGGTTTTGTTGTGTAGACACAGATTTGTAAATAGCGAAAAATGGAGTCTCAAGCCGAATTCGATTTTTTTTCCCCCTTTAAATGTGAAGCTAACATAGTCCAATTCATCATGTAAATGCCAATTTTAGAGCCGATTTTTTTTTGATACATGTCATATTACAGGGGTTATTCATTAAACAAAAATATCGCCCATGGCCACCGTACGCTACTGTACACTGCTACCTAACAAACATTAATCAAAGTATATCAATATTTTGTAAATCTGGTGGTAATGCAGTGAAAATATAAAGTGTATTGTTCATAGCACAAAATACTTAAAATGTTCTGTGTCAGAATTGCTCCAGATATCTGTGAAGATAGTCGATAAAAAGATATAAATACCAGATGTTTTAAGTAGGTTAAGATTGAACAGGGGTAAAATTCAATGATTATAGAACCGACCGCACCGCCAAGCCGAATGTCTGTACACAATAGCTGCGTGAAACTGGATAACAAGTATGAACCTAGAGTTGTGAACCACATAACTCTTATAAGAGAAACATGTAGGTAGAATAAGAATAAGCATGTGTATATAATTGACTTGCTCCGGCGACATATATAATGTAACGAGTGAACAGATTTAAATGTTTCGTTATCTATCCTTGGAATAATTTTATTGTTTTGCTGTTGTTTGACTTTGATAGGATTTCAAGGCAAATATGTATGTTTTGTGGTCTTTTGTTAAGTTCTGTTTGCATTTAGTTTATATATTTTTGATGTGGCAAAGCTTCTACGTGTAATTGTATATCAAAAATTAAAAAATAAATAAATAACAGTAACCTTTGTTTATGTTATTTATTTGCCAACACATAACTTATCATCAAGCAGGGATATTGTACATTGCATATGGATGGGAGTTTCATTAGGGTTATGGCAAAATCGCCTTTAATCATGATATCCGCCATGTTTATAATATCAAGATATATTATTTCGATGAATGTCTTTTAAAATAAATAGGAAATATATTAAGGCTGACCAGCACTTCGGAATCTACATAATACTTAACAACAACGGATTTTAAAACATGTAAAATCGACACGTTTGCACAATACTGCAAATCAATTTCATAGAAATGTATGCGGTCATGGACAAAAAATGTCACTACAATAATTAAAAATAATACATAATAAAAACTTCATTATGACAAAAGTGTTTGTTTTAAATACAACATGTGATGCTGTAAGTAATAAAAATATTATATATAACATGCATGTTGTTCCTTGAAGAGTTTACTAAACACTGTTAAAGACATATGTTGGCTTTAAAAGCTGGGCACTTAACGTGTTTTTCGAATACTTACAGGGCCTATCGCTCTTTTCCTATTGCACGCGTACCTTGGAATATTGAATTATTGAAACAAAGAAAGAAAAGGTTCTTGTTTTATTATTATCAATATATGTGTGTTGGTCTTGTTATTTTAAAGTTTATTTATCTGCACAGAGAGTCTTATACCAATAGGATTCTTACATAATGTTACTGCTTAAAGCTTTAAAAGTTAAAAAAAATGTCCAAATTAATAATGATATAATGTGCTCGCCTATTATGCAAAAAGAAGAATGTGTCTTTGATATGTTTTTGTCTGAAAAAATACTAAAGTAAAATAAAACTTATTATCGTTCAATAGTGGTTTCATCTCATTGGTACATAGGCTTGTAGGAAAGGAATATGACGAAACAGTGGGACATTTTGCTGTAACCAATTTACGCCAGGTACATCATACACTCTGTTGAGTTGGCTCAAAGAAATCCCATCTTTAGTCGCTGTATCAAATGAAGCCATTTCTGCAGTGCCTCTTTCTTTATTGCTACCTGAAATTGATTTGAAGTTGTCGATTTATAAAAGGACTGAAAAGATTGCTTAGCGAACTATCCTAAAATTACGTTAAAACTGACACTCGCTGAGTGCCTGACTATCCTGAATCAATTAAACGAATTCAACTTGCTTTGTCGTTCAATACTCTCGTAATCCCCTTAAATATTTAAAATCTCATTTGTGCATATTACTGCCAAACTATGTCTCTGATATTCATTGTTCATAACATATCATAATCATCCGCCAGTTCCTGACGTCATGAAACTCAAATCGTGTATGGGTTTTTAAGAGTAAAACTTACTCAGTAACAAATATCCTAGTGCTATCCTGCTTTTAATTCATTGCAAAAAGAATGTAAACTATGTTTGCAAATTATCAAAAAAATAGCGATAACTCATCTGTAATAATGTTTTGAATAAATCTGAAAAAATATTCATTTATTGGCATAAAAAAGGGAAAATGTTAAGATCGGATTCTTTATAATAATATATGCTGACCTTCCCTAACTGTAAAATAATAAACAATTTTTTTAATCATAATGCGATATGATTTAGTCATAATACCTTTAACAGTGTTGTCTAACACGACAGCAATGACTCCAGCAACAAACATCTGCGTCCTAAAAATGAGTTTCAAGACCTGGTCAGCTGAAGCGTTACCTATCAATACAGAATGGGTCTCCTTTTAATACTCCAGCAGGCCCCCACCGACAAATTAATTTTACCTGTAATGACGAATGGACTATCTTTCATTAATACATTGTGCCTTTCATGTTTAGAACGAGAGAAACGTTGAAAAAGTTAATAAACTAACATATAGCTTGAATTTTTCAAATATTTACCGCTAATCAAAAGCCTAAATTAAACCGATTTCAAACGTTACCCTTTCATTCATTGTGAAGAAAGTGTGATAACATTAACTAAATGGTGATCTTTACATTATCACCAATATCTATGTAACAAAACGTGAGTCCAGTTTTACTAGTGTTAAAAGTACATACAGCCGAACATTTAGCAATGCACAGGAAATGTGCTCACTTCAATAATTTGGCGTACCGAAATATTTTACATGCTAAATAAAAAATAAATGGTATTTTTTCCTTAAATTAATATCGTGTCCTTAAGGAACAACTTAGCGACTTGTCAAGGTTGATGTCATGTGAAGGTCGATCAAAACATTATCAAAACATAAAAATGATTTTATCTGAGAATTTCTATGTGTAGAAATATACAATCTATGTCGTTTTGACTTTCATATATTAAACGATCTGGTGTAAGAACAACAACAGAAATATTATTGCTAAAGGAAAACATTAATTGATTGAGTTTTGTAATTACAAATAGCATCGATCATCTTTTATGTAACAGATAATACAGTACTCATTGTAACACCATTCGAGCATAGTTTAGCACGTTACATTCTGACACTGTTTGTTAATTATATAGCAAGCTACATATAACATAATCTATGGTTTAGCGTATTGTCGTAGGTATGTCATTTATTAGTACTATTCATACATATGAAGTCTTTATAATAACTATAAACATCAAAAACCTTTGCCTACATCCATGGAAGAATAGAAAAATCATGATACAAATTTTTGTTTTTTGGAATATGCTAAGCAGAACAGTAAACTTGTATAAAATAAACGTAATACGCATACATTGTATTGCACCTTTAATAATAGATACAATATGCCAAGAAATTGATTGTACTGCATTATACGTAAAACTGAAAGAACATCAAGTATGAAATGTATACAGTACATTACATTGCCAATTACTTACAAATCGCGAGCTAAAAACTATCGTCTTAGCAGGACATTACCATCAAACAAAATACCTGGATACAGAAAGGTCAGCCATGGTGACAGTGCTAAAAGCTGTCCTCTGGTGTCTGTTCGGGCTCCGTAAGCGGGGAGTGTTGGATCATCAGACAACACATCAGTCTCCGTCAGTACCCAACATAACAGCCATGTTAGTACCACAGTAATTAAAACCTATTGTATAATAAAATATACTATCATAACACATCGGTCAGTTTATAATTACTTGCACCTGTCAAATGGCATGAAATGCCAAAAAGGTTATCAGTTCCAATCAAATGTCGAAAAATGGGGTGAAAACAGGTCCTCTAAATAGTCACCAAAAACAATCATCATAACAGCCAGGTTACGATACTCGTAAATAAAGTCTATAATAAGATATAACTTAAACATATTATGTACAGNNNNAACATTGACCGATCACCACCAAAGTTAAACCAGTTGGAGAGCTCATTATTACCAAACTGTGGTGTAAATATCAACGAATTAGATATCTTGTACACAACCTCTTTACTACGGACGGACAGATTCATTCACAAACGTACGGACGTACAAACAAAGTAATTACTATATACCCCTTCACCTAGTGGGGGTATACAAATTAGACTTTCAATACGCGATCTTTATACAAAGAGGATATGTAATGAGAGATCATACATAAATGTAGATATGGCTTCAGCTTATATTGAATACAAAACCAGACAATTTATATGAGCGCGTGTTACCTGCATAAACCTATATCACTAATTTGTCATAGTCTGAAATTCATTTTAAACAATGTACTTAACCGTCAAAATCAGGAGCAAACTTGACTATTAAGGTATATACAAAAAGGCAACAATGGGAACTTAGGAGACACAGAACCAAAAAGATAACAATAGGAGCTGACGAAACACAAAACAATAGTATAATGTCATCTCTGGTACAATTTGTATGTGTTTGGAACTAACGCATCTTGATATCAGTTTACCATTCTCCATACTGATTGCATTTTCGCATGTCCATATCCCTGATGTTTTCATCGACAGGAGCGGACCAATAAATGAGACGGAAACTCCTTGAAATACCGGAAGTCTGGAATCATGATATTGTCAGTATTGAATCATATTTAAACAAATATTGTAAATCATGGTAATATTATACACAGCGTCAACACATATTGGGAGATGAAGCCAGCAAGCCAAGAAGGAAAAGCATTTCCAGCACCGCATTCAGTATTCGTCACAATATTTATAGCTCCTATTATTTTGACAATTTCGTTACATCAAACTGCGAAAGGTTAGTCCCATTATCGTCTATATTATCAAAACATAGGTCAGTATTAACAACATCTCCATATTTGCATAATACATTTCTTTATTTTAAGGTTTTAAAACAGAGCTTCCTCAACATAAGTCATTGACAGACCTATGTATAGCTTCCTCAATATAAGTCATTGACAGACCTATGTATCGCTTCCTCAATATAAGTCATTGACAGACCTATGTAAAGCTTCCTCAATATAAGTCATTGACAGACCTATGTATAGCTTCCTCAATAAAAGTCATTGACAGACCTGTGTATAGCTTCCTCAATATAAGTCATTGAAAGACCTATGTATAGCTTACTCAATATAAGTCATTGACAGACCTATGTATAGCTTCCTCAATATAAGTCGTTGACAGACCTATGTAAAGCTTCCTTAATATAAGTCATTGACAGACCTATGTATAGCTTCCTCAATATAAGTCATTGACAGACCTATGTATAGCTTCCTTAATATAAGTCATTGACAGACCTATGTATAGCTTCCTCAATATAAGTCATTGACAGACCTATGTATATAGTGATAGTATTGATGAGAATAGTTCGTCATGTCCTCTGTGCATCTGCTCAACGCTCTTTGTCTTCATATTCTCGCACCTCAGGCAGGAATATCCCAATTGACTCATTGCTAGATATTATTTCCTGTCCGATCTGTCTGGCATATTTACGTGACATTTCGTAGAATTTCACACGGCAATGTATTCATCCGCACTGTTGTTATGTCTCTTGGCGTTGTAGAAAAAAATACAATATGTACTGTGAAATAAGGTTTTTGTCTTTGCAAGGACGGACTATATTATTACAAGGAAGCATTCAAACGTAGTTTTAGTAGTAAATAGGCAATATCTATTCCAGACACAACACCTGTAGTCTTTAGCAAAATTGAATAGTTTTACAACAAAATGGTGCTAGAGAAAAAAAAACTGTAAGTGAGTGAGATCGGGCTATCCAGTGTGGGACTAAGATTCTATAATTCTAACGCCTCGGTTGGGATTGTGTTACAGAATCCCAACCCTCGACTGAAATAACCTGATATCGATCAGTTACAGGTAATTAAAAATATCTGTCTAGTGCTGTTGCTAAGTTAATACCTTTGTCATGTGTATTACCTGATTCCAACAGCACTCTGAACTGCTGTTGTTAGTCCCACGACGAACACTGATGTACAGAAGAGTTGAGCTCTGATTGGGTCATTTCTATCTCGCACGCAAGATCAGCAACGGTGAAACTGACCAGTAAGTTCATACCAAACGATAATACCACATTCTGTTAATGAATAATATTATTCCTTATTTCCAAAATATTATATTAGTTGTCTTCAAATTAGATACATATTTTGCAGAGCGAAAGTAACAACATCTTACCAGTCTATAAGAACAGTCAATGACAGAAAATGAGGACAATGAAACAACTATTGGTCATTGGTATTAATGACGAATAATGTGTTCGTTAAGTAGATGACTTCAGGAGAGATCTTATTGATTATAATCAATACAGTTTCTTTTATTTCTGAAAATATAAAATGCTTACTACATCATCTATGCTGTTTTCATTGTATCCAAACATTATCCATAATAGTATAAAAAGGTGATAAAATTTGCATAAGGTATTACAATGATGCTTAATGATAATACGCCGACCAGATTAGTATACACACAGGAAATTATGTTCATTCCAAACATTGATACATAAGCTCCCTGCTCTTTCAAGCTGTTTTAAAGAACTATATTACGAAAGGAGATTGTTCAAATTATAAATAAAATACAAAAGCAATGATACTCCACATCAACTAAATATCCAGAGCTGACGCGAAAGACAATACAAGATTATTACTCCTCAGTGCGTAGCATAATAGGGGCTTTGTTATAATACATTAAGCATCGCTTAAAATATATATTTCAAACTGGATTCGATTCAAAACAATGCCGTTTAAGATTCCTGAACCACAACAAAAAACTGGCATAAGTATCGCTTTAAAAAGTTAACTTTGCAAAAAGAAAGAAATAAAGAGCAAACATATCTTACATAGATTTTACGAAAAATAACATACAGATGATTAAAAAACATAATATAATGATTAACATTATTCAGAGTGTAGAATTTAGCGTGACCAGACCGGGATTCCAACCCTAGACCTTGGATTGTTATACTGTCGCTCTCGCGCACACAGCTACTTGGTCAACAGAAGGACCATGGATTAGTATACTGTCGCTCTCGCCCACTCAGCTACCTGGTCAACAGAAGGACTTTGGATTGTTATACTGTCGCTCTCGCCCACTCAGCTACCTGGTCAACAGAAGGACCATGGATTGTTATACTGTCGCTCTTGCCCACTCAGCTACCTGGTCAACAGAAGGACCATGGATTGTTATACTGTCGCTCTTGCCCACTCAGCTACCTGGTCAACAGACGGACCTTGGCTTGTTATACTGTCGCTCTCGCCGACTCAGCTACCTGGTCAACAGAAGGACCTTGGTCCAATTGTGCTACAGTTATATTCAAACCGCAATAAGGTGAAGTTAAAGTATATACGAAAAGCAACAGTGGAAACTTTCGTGTTTACCTGCGTTGGGTCATGGATCCTTTATCGATGACACAGTTTTATACCACAGAAAGGGTGCATTGAATCATATTTATATATATATATATATACATATCATATCCATAACATGGTTTGACCACAAAACTGATATTAAAATTTAACCATGGTTGTTTTGCATCGGAGCTTTAAGTTAGTAGTAATTTATGGCTGTTTGAACCAGGAAATTGCTTAACGATCCCAGTACAACTTCAAAAACTATAACTTTAAATCGAGAACATTTTACTTTCAGGACACATCGATATCTTCAAAATCGTTTAATTTTTATGGAAAAAATAAGATGAAATCAAATACAATCAATTGTGTGAGAGCTTTCTAAAAATGCAACATGTTCACACCGGTAATCGAACCTTCCGACCCCGATCACATGACGGTCGCTCTAATCAACTAACCTACATGTACCTGAACAATGGCAGATCCCTGGTCCAGTCTTAGTACAATTTTATCCGAAATGAAATTGAGGGGAGGCTACTCCTGGTGTGGTAAAAAAATGTAACAAAACTCTTTAGTGTTTTAATTGAAGTAGGACAGGGACCCCTAACACCAAAGTGATTTCAGTTGAATTCAGGATGGAGAAGTTTAACATACTGACCGTGGTCGAGTGTAAAGATGTGCCGTTTGACTACAGAGATTAGTTGAGGTCAAGATAGTGTTGCTTTACCTGAAAGGCTAGACTCATAGTGAGCATAACAGGTGGGCGTTCATTAACTTTGTATCTAAGAGATGAATTGTCGTCTTCATGTGTTGTCTCCCCCTGCATTTCTGCAGTTCCAATCAACTATGAAGGCGTTATGTCTATGACAGAAACGTCATCGCTGCTGTGCATCGTTATGCAGGCAAACGAAATCCCCTCATCTAGGTGTTTTCCTACTTCTGGCATGCTGTGATGATATGAAATATTATATTCATAAAATATTAGTAATACATACATGTTAAACATGAAACATGAAGTTAGTTTTATCATAGAAAAATACTATTATTTTAAGCATGCGAAATATCCAGGCAAAAACAACTAAACCAAGTAAGAAAACTGTATATGATGTACGTAAACTCCGTGAAGTACATGTAATTACATGTTGTCAAATTACATGTGCTGTGTACTTACCTTGAGTAGACTTACGAAGACGGGCAATTCCCTTACCTGGAATGTATTTTCTCTGATACATACGATTTCTTATCGAATATCACTAGAAAACTCAGTATAACTCACAACTGTTACGAGTTTGTGACGAGAATAATCAAGATGATTTGTAATTCATAAATTGCTGTACACGTCATGCCTCTCACATTAAAAAAAAGTGTGTAACATGAAACATAGATAAAACAAATTTCGGTACAGCTAACCCTTTTCATGAGTAGGACCATGAAAGGAGATCCGATGTGCAGTAGACTGTGGCCACACCGAATACATGTGGCGCAGGAAGGAGATATAAATATATAGAATTACATTTAACAGAGCAGCATATCTTATATCGCATTCACAACTTTCTTTTTTTTTTTTTAAATGTATGTTGTATAATGTGCATTAAATCTGTTTATCCTGTTATGATGCTAACATGCAATCATTAGCGTCTGGTAATATGATTGCATTCGTTAACACCATTTAGGATAATATCAGACTGTTCTATTTGTATGATCAATGAGGCATAACTTGACCCTAACTTATGCTGGTGAAATTCAGTTCACTGGACTTATCATTAATACTCTTTGCTGGTAATAGGAAATAAGGACATAGGGATATATAATGTATGTATATATATATATATGATATACGTATACGCATTGCCACACACATGAGTACATCTGTGATATCACATTTCACGAGGGTATCGTGCATATTGATATATCTCACTAGGATTTTTGAACAAATGAAATATATCCATTCGCACTATACACCTGCGAAATAGGATACGCCAGGTGCGTTCATTGGACTGTGGTAAGACAGGAGGCCCGTGAGGAGAAAGGAGATATATGTAACAACCTAACAGGAAGGAGGATCTTTTAATTGTATTTAGTTGTTGATGCTTTTACATTTAATTTCCTTTATTACTTTGTGTTGTGAAACGTCTGTGTGATTAAAAACAACATTAAGATGTGCTTCGGTTGTATACATTTGGTTAGAGCAGTATTTTGGGTACAATTTATAAGCTGCGATCGGACACTCCTCCGCGTGTTGTTTAATTGTTTATGATTATAATTGTTTCATCTTTTTCTGAATCATATCTTTAAAGCCAAATTTTACTTTACATTTAAGGGGATTTGATTGCATTCTTATTCAAAGGCATGTTAACATGAACAGTCGAATTAAAGAAAAATGAAAACTCACGCGAATAATCTCATTATTAAAGATTATTATTGCTGTTATCTCTCCAGACATTAATTTTACAATTTGTTCTTTACGTGGTAATTACGCAAACTAATGTATTGCTAAGTTAACCCTTATTTTGATAAAGAAGCTCTTTGTATTTCAGAACAGTTTGATTTTGTTACTATTGTTATCTTTACCTGATGCATAATATTGTTGAGTTTTGGCAATGTCATCTTTTTCAGATAAAAAACACGTTTAAAACAACTTTATAGAGACATAAAAAATGAAGAAGAAAAGAGACATTTGATTAGATACTGTAGATCATATTCATAGTATCATGATATTTGGATTGATGGAACTCTTTGGCAAATTAATTACGCAGCCAGCTATGGTTTTCTACATGAGAACTACTATCGTGTCATGGTCTGTTACCATGGTAACTTGATTACTGCATGTTAATAAATGTTCTTCAGCACGTGTAAATTCTATTTATGTTAGAAAATAGTGATAACTGCAAGACTGTAATTTGCTTAAACTGTGTACGACATGATAGTGAGAAAGACATGATGATACATATATTAAACTATGAACGTCATTCTTTATATGTTGTTGTGACCATTAAAAGGTAAAACAGAAACCTTGAAGTCATGAACCGTAAAAGGAAGCGATCAAACATGTTAATTGACAGCCACTGATTCTGCAAGGGCAAAGCATGATCTGATCTCAAATGATAATTCTATGAGAGACTGAAAACCAAACAATGTGAGTGTTTAAATAAACAAGTAGAAGTTGAACATTTTGATCTAATTTTAAACAGTTCAGAATAACTTTTTTTTCAAACATCTTTGCATAAGGAAACTTGCATATGTCAAAGGTACATGTATAATGCATTAAACCCCCTGACCTGTATTCATAAATGCATCCTCATACTCAAGCATGAACTTTGTGCCCAAGAAAATTAGCGAAATTTGAATATTTTAACACAGGAACTAGTAATTGGGCAAACAATCTGAGTCTGAGTCACGATAATATGAACATTTTTAAAGCATTTTCAAGAATGACATAATTTGAACATGTGGCTTCCTTTATAAATAGTGCCGAATATTTTTAACTGCAAACGTGCATTTACAGAAAACTAACAAAACATGTTATTTCTAACAATGGAGCATTTAGACTTTAAGTTTGTCATACGAATGTAGCGCATGAAATATATTCACAGTTAGGAAGCCTGTTAAACAACGACATTCCCTTGAGGCGTTGCTCTGCTCCAATGTGTTATTTAGAGAATTAATCTTGATACAACTATTTCCGTTGGCTATTTCACCAACAAACTCAAGGTTAGGGCACATAGCCTAAATGACAGTTTACACAAATAATAACGTGGAGAATATGTGACTTACTAGGAGTCTACATTCTCCAACTTAACACCTACCTGTGAGATACAATAGACTTGAACACTTTTACTCATAATTTACATAGAGATATCTGTATCACACAAAGGAATGTACAGCATGATTTGGATGTACTCTGCTGCATTATTTTGTGTCGGATACTGTTCACCGACACTTATTGATTCTGAAATTGAAGGACGACAGTTCTTAGAGAAGTTTGATGCAGAAGCATCTCTCCAACACGGTGAAAACGTTTTAGCGAAATGGAACTATTTCACAAATCTTACCGCCAAAAACCAAGCTGCTTTGGTGAGTATATTTTAATGATAAGTTACTCTCAAAGTTTTAGTTATATAATCTACATAGGTAAGATTCCTTCTTCAAAAACACATAAAGTATTTGTTTATTTGGAGATGGTTCAGGTTTTGTTATAACACTTGTATATTGTCTGCTTTTTTAGTTTCCATTATTGAAGCATGGTCTGTATTGCTTACAGATAAAATGCATACTAATGACGTAAAATGTTATTTACTTTGTAAAATTAGATATATCTGCTTCGATATAACTTCAATTACCTCTCGACTTGACAATATCTTTTTTTTCATGAGGTACACGTATACCAGCGTTATTTTGCATAGTTAGTTATTAAAATTGTGAAAAATAAAATGACAAAAAGAAGAAATAACAAATTTAATTGTATCAAATGGGGCACTTTTTGTTCATGGTGATATCAAAAGAATATATATAATAGTTTCCCGTTGAATAAAATATATATTTCACTAGTTTTGAAGAATACCGTGATTTTTCACTTTTGTAAATCACGATTGAAAATATCAATGTTTTCTGCAATACGATTGATTCAGGTAATATTTTCAGGAACAGTTCTCAGATGTTCTCAAATACTGGCTCATTGTATTGCATATAAATCTAAGTGATTTGAAAGATAATCTGGTAGTTAAGGCGTATATTGCTATCATTTCAATTGGTAAAAATGATTTTACACGGTGTTTTCTTTTATCATATTCGTTTGAATAAGAGGTAAATATTTTGCATAGTGGTTTTTCAGTTTTGTCGGAACACAACGCGACATTTCCACTTATTAACCACACCCAGCGCTTTGAATGACAGACGTTAACTTCCGCAGGCTTTGTGTGTAAGTCTGTGGACAAAGTTAACCTGTTACAGTGTGAGCATAGATGTAATAATGAGCCGAGTAAGGAAGCAATTAAATGTATTTACAATGTATATCATTTCTTAATGCCTATTTTTCTATGACACTTTGCTAATAACTAACGAATTCACCGCACGTATATATCGTCACTAAATACAATGTCCTGTATTCAACACATGTAAACATTTTCGTTTTGCGCACCACAGCTCAAATGATGCTGACATGGTTTAAATCTTCAAAACGATTGAGGCATGTATCGCCGAGATCTACGTCCTTGGAAGTATAAACGGTTTGACAAATAAACTAAAACATCAAAATCGTATATTAATGTTTTGGTTGTCTACTTTTTTCAAAATATCAAAAACGTTTTTGATTTATTGGATGTTAAGATCAGAATATCTTATAAAAAATTATCAAAATATAAAAAAAATGATTTTTTTAAATATTTTAATGAGTTGTGCAAATGACGATATGCCATATTGTTCAATATTGGTGATTGATGTTATCTATGAGCCTTGTTAACCCCCTTATCGACTATTGCTATAAGATGTCAGAAAGAAAGTTTGTTAGATTTGTCAGTATTGATGATCTCATTGATCTATGACCTCATGAAAGTAAGCTATGTCCTATCATTATCAAAACTCAGTTGTGTATTAAGTACATCTCTGACACGAACATCTGCTCAATTTGAATATCCGAGGCAAACCAGTAAAAAGACGATTATGTCAACTATATACTTCTCAGATTTAAACGTATACCCACAACCTCCTCTATTTTATAATATTTTGTTTTGTTGATTTTTTACAGACAAATGCAACAAGGAAATATATTGCATTTCGGAAAAATCAATCAAAGGAAGCTGCCCAATATGACTGGAAAACGTTTAAAGATCCTGCCGTTCGTCGACAGTTTGAGAAATTAGTCCAGATTTCTCCACACAGTAATGACGTATCGCGAAACCAGGTAAGATGCAATGACCCAGGTCTAAAATGTGTCTAGTTAAGCATTAGCGTACATTCTTATTATATTTATACATGGGATTGAACGTAATATAATACTCACTAAGTAAGAAGCGTATGCTAAAATGATTCTGTACCCTCAATTAAATGTAACCCCATTCAAAAATGTCCTTAAGTACACTAGGTTCTTTTCAAGGTGTAATATCAATAAATGAAAAATATAGCCATCAGTCTCGACCAGCTGTCTCCAATATTGTTATAAAAATGTTACAACTGAAATAACGTCAAAATCTCCTAATTGCTTGAGCGCCATACCTTCTGATTTTGCCATGTTCATATAGCGAAAATACAGAGAAAATACACGAATACAGTAACTGGGTACTTTTCGACGCACAGTATATCCCAACTCATTAAGACATTTTTAGACGATACTTTATCATATAAAGAAATAATATTATATTATTTCTGAATCCAGTTTTGACTTTTCTTTCTTTTATGATTAATGGGGTTTTCCATAATAATTATTTCGAATAATAGATGGTGTCGTCATTGATTAATAAGTTAAAAACAACAAAGTTTGCCATACTGCCAACAGTGTATAAAATGTCTTACTGCCAACAGTACATACAGTGTCTTATTAGCAACAGTAGATAAAGTGTCTTATTGTCAACAGTGTATAAAATGTCTTACTGCCAACAGTACAAAAAGTGTCTTATTGCCAACAGTAGATACAGTGTCTTATTGCCAACAGTAGATAACGTGTCTTACTGCCAACAGTGTATAAAATGTCTTATTGCCAACAGTACATAAAGTGTCTTATTGCCAACAGTAGATAAAGTGTCTTACTGCCAATAGTACATAAAGTGTTTTACTGCCAACAGTAGATAAAGTGTCTTACTGCCTACAATACATTACGTGTCTTTCTGCCTACAATACATTACGTATCTTACTGTCAACAATACATAAAGTATCTTACTGCCTACAATACATAAAATGTCTTACTGCCTACAATACATAAAGTGTCTTACTGTCTACAATACATCAAGTGTCATACTGTCTACAATACATAAAGTGTCTTACTGCCTACAATACATAAAGTGTATTACTGTCTACAATACATAAAGTATCTTACTGCCTACAATACATAAAATGTCTTACTGCCTACAATACATAAAGTGTATTACTGTCAACAATACATAAAGTGTCATACTGCCTACAATACATAAAGTGTCTTACTGCCTACAATACAAAAAGTGTCTTACTGTCTACAATACATAAAGTGTCTTACTGCCTACAATACATAAAATGTCTTACTGCCTACAAAACATAAAGTGTCTTACTGTCTACAATACATCAAGTGTCATACTGTCTACAATACATAAAGTGTCTTACTGCCTACAATACATAAAGTGTCTTTCTGCCTACAATACATTACGTGTCTTACTGTCAACAATACATAAAGTATCTTACTGCCTACAATACATAAAATGTCTTACTGCCTACAATACATAAAGTGTATTACTGTCTACAATACATAAAGTGTCATACTGCCTACAATACATAAAGTGTCTTACTGCCTACAATACATAAAGTGTCTTACTGTCTACAATACATAAAGTGTCTTACTGCCTACAATTTTGAGGAAGCGTTTGTAACAGCGTTACTTGTTCATAAACTCCCGTCGGATTAATCTCTTGTTGATTATCATGATTACATCACTCTCAGTATTTGCACAGCACTAAATGAAGTTCTGGTTGATGATCATTTAAACATCAGACAAGTACTTAAGATAAGTTTTAGTAAAGTATTACAACATCGATCTGCTATCAATAACGGTAACACATTGAATTCTGTTCTAGATGATCATGATCATAACATCACTAAAATCAGTATAGACACAGCACTAAATGCATGTGTAGTTAATCATCATCATCATC
This sequence comes from Mizuhopecten yessoensis, assembly GCF_002113885.1. NCBI lineage: Eukaryota > Metazoa > Mollusca > Bivalvia > Pectinida > Pectinidae > Mizuhopecten > Mizuhopecten yessoensis. The sequence continues at coordinate 191,818 of NW_018407846.1, forward strand.
AATAAACTACGTTATACCACCTACGGGTAACATGATAGATTCATTAACATGGGTTATTATTATTAGAAGAAGTTGAGAACGACTTGAGAAGAACTTTTTTTTTTTACATTTCCCAGCTTTTGAGAACGTATTTTTTCAAAACTGAACGTCAGCTCGCGCCAAGTGACGTCCTAAATCGGTAATAGTATCCATACAAAAGTGATCCGCGTACAAAAACAGACAGAGGATATGCGATCGATGACCATCGAGTCCAGAAGTCTTTTGGGAAATATGGTGTTTACTTGACTTTTTTAAAATGAAGGATATATATAGTAGTGGTATTTAGATGATAAACAGTTTATCACAAAGTATGATCAGATGAGAAAATTGTTCTCACAACAAACCCTAAAAACACGATTTGATAATCTATAATTATCACATCACTCAAATAAGTATATGCATAGCACTGGAATGAGTGCTGGCTGATCATCAAGATAATTTCAGATATGTATAGACACTGTTTGAAAGAGATCTAGATGATAATCATAACTTCAAAACTAATACCATGTTTTATGTAATAGCTGGTGAGGACAGTTACAGAGATATCACAGATGTACCTCACTGCCGGAGTGTGCTCAGGAACCAGAAAATGCTTAAGGTTTGGTCGTGGTATGTATATAACGATGAAAGTATCACCATGATCCTTATTACAAATAATAGTTTCAGTGATAACTGCCCTAAGCTTGGCACTTGTATTTCTGTTTTTGTAACAGTTTATACATATTTGATCACAAAGTTTGTTTGGTTTTGGTGAGTTCTTCGAACTTAATTGTTTACATTTAGGTGTTAAACCTCCGCCTTTTACAGTTTGGCTGTGAAACCTACACTAAATTTAATTGAGTTAAATATTCAATATCAAACTTTCATTTTCTTATACCGTATTACCAGATTCGGACGGACCAATGGCACAGGAACGAAGCGAAAAGAAGTTACTAGAATTGTGGATAGAATGGAGGAATGCTACTGGAAGAAAAATCCGAAACAAATTTATTGATTATGTCCAAATATCGAACAAGGTCGCACAGCTAAGTGGTAAGTATTGTAAAAATGACTCGTGTGTGAGGTGGACATTTTAAATAAAATAGATAAATAAATATACAGCATTTCATATAGCGCCCTATCTAGCTATCATAATACACTCTAAGGGGCTATACTGTACATATATATACAATTAATACAATAAGCATATATATCAATCAATTCAATTTTGAGGAATTCGCAGGAGCTGCCTTATCAGGCGCTAGCTACTAGTCCTATACCACCTGGCTTATATCTCCCTTTGTGTGTATGCCTGCGTCTGTGCTGAGGATGTAATGCGTTCTGTTTGTAGTGGGACCGTGCTTCCAACGGCATCATTTATCGTGTCACCTCACTTTTCGAATTCGCCTTTGACAATAATCTATTTAACAGCATAGTTGGTTGGACAAAATTGATCACATAACAAGAAAACCAAACGTTCAATAACGAGCTTAAGACGTACAAGCCTCATGCATTTACTGTTTTCTCTGGTATAATTGTGTTATTTTGTTAAAATTGTCATTATGGTTGTAGTCAGAAAACAATTTTGACTGTTTCCCCCTCAGGAAATCAAACAGTCATGTGTTCCTACCAAAAGGACAATAAATGCATATTTTTGTTTTCATAGTTTTTGTTGAAAAGGCCACAGGCGTATTTATAGTCAAGTTTCCCTGTATAGTTTCCCAATGTCATTTAATTCTTATGTTCAATATCAGAATGTTATTAAACATCAACGAACATGTCAAACCATCCAGGTTTCTTATTTCCCAAGCAGTTCACTATGCTAATGTTCCGTCTTTAGGACGAAAATATCAGTTGCTTTTTCTACCGCTTGTTCAAGGATTCGGCGATAGAAGTGAGGTATGGCAACGTAACTACGAGTCTAAAGCGTTTGAAGCGGATATAAAGAGAGTATTCCTTGAACTACGGCCAATGTATGAACAACTACATGCATACATTCGTCGAAAACTAGCTGTGCACTATGGCAGAACCCCCTTCCCTGACAGTGGGCATATCCCTGCTCATCTAGTAGGTACGTCGTTTTGTTACTTTTAAACAATCTGATACAACAGAGTATTTTCTATTGTTTATGAATGCTCCTTTGTTCGTCCATGTGGATGTTTATGTCCTTGTGGATGTTTATGTCCTTGTGGATGTTTATGTCCATGTGGATGTTTAGGTCCGTGTGGATGTTTATGTCCTTGCAATCATGTGATTGTCGTCATCAAGCACCACTTTTGAAAGGAAATGCCGATGTTCAAAGAGAGAAAAAAACACAATAAAATGACAAAAATCCAACATAGTTGCAAGATAATATCAGTGCGAGCAATTAGGACATTTTTGGAGACGTTCGAACAGGCAGTTAGTAACAGCACGTGATTTGTCGCACGGCTACATCATTAAAGCTTTATCAACCATGCATGTTTATAATATTGTAAATTACAGTTATGCATATTTAGCGCCTCTTTGAATGATAAACGAAAGAATATATGGAGTTTAAGATATTCGAAAAGAAAATTATAAATGTTTTCTTTTTAATTGTGATATTTTGGATGTTAAAGATAATGTATGGAGACACAAATGGAATGACATGTATGACCTTGTCAAGCCATACCCTGAGGTCAACAGTTTCAACGTCACAAGAGCCCTGATAGAAATGGTACGTGCCTGCAATACACTATAAGGATAAGTTACCTCGATCAATCATATGGATTACTCATTCATTTTAAAGCATGATGATAAGAGACATCTCAAAGAGAAGAAACGTATATTATGGATGAAAGCACAATGCTTCAGTTACGTTTCTATAAATATACGTACAAGTGAGTACATGGATTCATTGGGTGAATTCGGAAATTGATATTGGCAGTCAACAAGCCTAAATCGAAGATGTGTACATCTCAGATTTTGATGAAAATAGGAAGCTGTGAAGGCCGTTGCATTGCTCTTGTTTTATTATTTTATTCCTTTTTTGTACGATTTATTCATTTTAAGAGAGGAGGTAATTCCTGGAGGAACCACTAACCCCTCTACCTAGATACGCTGCTGTATGTAAATATATAGTTGTTACGTAGGTATCATATGCGTATCGTTTTCTCGACAAATTTTGTATACTAGCTGCATTTTTGCTTACATTTCTGAGTCCTTCAGCCATATTGGGTGCTCATTTCAACATTGTAGTTACAAAACATGTTGTAGTATATAGGTTTAGTGTGTTCAGGACTTGGGAATAGTCCTCACACTTTTCGTGTCGAACACAATGGCCATATTGTGTGCTCATTTCAACATTGTAGTTAACCACACAGATATATATATTTCCGAAATGGGAACCTTTCCAAGTCTGCATTTATGTAGTGTAGTTATAGGTTGCAGCTGATTGTATTTGCGTCGTGCTAGTTGATATTTCTAAATAAACTTTTATTAATAATATGTATTTCGTCACTATAGTATCCTACATGTTGTAGGAAATAAGTGTAGTGTGTTCAGGAGTTGGGAATAGTCCTCACACTTTTCGTGTCGAACACAATGGTTAAATAACTATCTTTTCTTTTGGATCAGGTCACCATTTGTTTTCGTTCATTCCTGAATGCATGCATGCATCCACCAATTAATCATTCCATGCATTCATTTGTTCATTCATTAATTCACTCAATCGTCGGTTGGGTGGTTTGTTCATTTGTTGATACATTTGTTCATTCTTTTGTTCGTTCATTTGTTTATTCATTCATTTATACATGTATCCGTTCATTCAGTAAGTCAGTCGCAATGCGACTTTATTATGGTGTATATTACTCAATTGTTTATTTATCAAACAGGGTTACCGGATAGCTGATTTGTTTAAAATGGCGCAAGATTTTTATACTTCTCTCGGTTTTGAACCCATGACGGCGGACTTTTGGGCAAACTCGATAGCAATCAAACCGAGTAACCGCGAAATGATTTGTCAGCCATCAGCGTTTGATTTCTCGAATGGAAAAGATTTCCGGTATGGTAAATTGAAAGCACAGAGAAAAATAAACTCTCTTAGAATAAATACCCAAATATCTTTTAACATGTACTAATTTGTGGGCAATTGTTTCCTGGTCCATTAATACCTGAAGTATTGGTCAAATATACGATATTACAGAATTACAGAAATGGATGTTGTCACACAATATGAAATATACAATAGTAAGTAAAGATATGCGGATAAGTAAAGAAATAGGTTGAACATTGTCACAATTATGTCGCTAAAATAGTATGAACTTTCTATCTTTTCACATTTTGTTTAGAATAAAGATTTGTACTAACGTAACGAAAAAGGACGTGATTGCGATACATTCTAAAATGGGTCACTTAGTATACCACATGAGTTACAGACACCAGCCGTTCTTGTTCAGGAATGGAGCAAATCCAGGTAAAAAAGTGTAGCATGCAAGGCTTTAGCCGAAGTTGTAAAATGTCCCAACCATCCATTTACTTGACAAAAGTAAACATCAACTGAAGCTAAAATACATGTTGATGTAAGTTGAGTGCCGAAATATGTATGATTCATGTCTATTCAAACCTGAGCCATATACAACTCATGGGGATGGTAGTTCTGACCTTGTTTATTCGGTTGTTGATTCATTTGAAAGGTATAGAACAAATCTGTGCATTTAAATATTAGGAATAAGTCATTTAGGGCGATCGCTCTATTACGAATACAGGTAAGTTAGCAGATATTCTTTAGGCAAAATTTAGTATGTTTTCCGTAGGAATGCATCCACTCTGTCATAAAAATCCAAATGAGATAAAAAGTCTTTTACTCATGTTATAATATCATTTAATGGACATATAAATGATGAAGAGGTTCCTGGAGGCCCTGGAATAAAAAGTACAATGAAAAATCTAAATATGAATAAATAGGTTTATATAAGACAGGAGTGATTTTTTTTCAACTGTCCTTCAAATACTTCAATATGGTTTGAATTGCTCTTTTTCTAACACCAGAACTACTAGGCAGCCGATTATATATTTGCTTCGATTTCAGACACAAATGTCGTTTTTCTTTTATCCTGTTTCTTGATGTCATCCACAGGTTTTCATGATGCCATGGCGGGACTTTCAAAATTGTCGTTTCAGACGCCAGAGCATTTTCAAATTCTTGGATTGGCTTCCGACATTGCAGATGACAATAGTAGGTTATTGGTGTATCTTTAGATTCTCTTGTATTATACAATGTATCTACATATATATACGCATTAACAAAGACACGTGCTTTGTTATTATGAAATTGTTGAAATAAGTTATGTAAAGTTCGAAGTAAAAATACATGCCCCGTACCTGTTTGACGTTTTTTTTATCTAACTTTTATCACTATATGTTTTTTTAAATATGTGGATTTTTTTATTTGGTTTGTAGAGAGCGATATTAATGCCCTAATGGGCGTTGCCTTAGAGACAGTGGCATCTCTTCCTTTAACCTACCTGGTTGATCAGTGGCGATGGAACGTGTTCCAAGGCAGAACCCTAAGTTATACCTACAATCTTGATTGGTGGAGATTGAGGTAAACATAACTCCTTTCTAAAAAAGAATAATTCAATTTTAACATTGTTCTTTCCCACATTTTCTCGACTTAACGACATAAACTAGTTCCACTTTTGTTTTGAACATAAACAGCTATTGAAAAGTTATTTGCGAGCTTTTGAAAACGTTTTGCAAGCAAAGATTGCAAATGGCCGGTGACACGACTCTCCACCGCTGAGGTCAATAAGCAACAATATGCCGAGTCAGTAAATTCAGCTGTCAGAAATATTGAAAACAAAACAACAAGCAAATATCATTTATAACAAACTGGTTACTTATTCCGAGTAAGAACCGTGTTTCAATAAAGAATTGAGAATAAAGTTGTTTTACATGTATGTCATATCAAATCATAATGCTATACGCCGGATCTTTTCTCAATACCCTAGACATTCCCATTCATAAGGAACTCTTTACAAGTCATTCGATACATACTTTTATTTTGAAGGTGTAAATATCAGGGTATTTCCCCACCAGTGTTGAGGACAGAGGAGGATTTTGACGCCGGTTCTGAACATCATGTTTCTTCAAACCTGCCTTATATACAGTAAGTAACTGATGCCAATCTTCATTAGCTTAACACATACAGAGTAAAGTCTGGAATTTTATGAATTTTGAAAACAAATCTATGGAATAGCCTTAAGTGTGGATATTACCTGAGCACACATTTACCTTGATTTCAGATTCGATAATTTAAAGGACATTATTGATGTATTTCCATCAATATAACAGAGTATTTGTATAACTACGTTCTTCTTACATTACAGAGATTTCGTTAGCAATATTTTGAAATTCCAATGGCATAAAGCGCTGTGTAGTAAGGGACAACAGCAACAGAAACCACTACATAGATGTGATATCTTTCGGAACTGGATAGCCGGAAGTAAACTAAAGTAAGTCTGCAATTCAGTGATCGCCTATTCTGTACATACAACCTCTACCGTGTGAGGCAACCTATTAAAAGACTGAATACCAGATATATGGGTTTTAAGAATTAAATTTACTCCTAATGAAAATCATATTTACCAAAAGTTGATTTCTACATCATTCTATGTTGGTCAATATCTAAATACAAGAGGTACAAATGTTAGTGCACTAGATATCGTTAAAAGTAATTTTAAATGAACTTTCAATTACATACGTCATCTATTAATTGTATCTACACTAGCCATTAGTGTGTCTACTGAATCCACACCATTTATTAATATCTACACTATCGATAATATATGTCTACTCTTTTAAATATATACACATTTTATTAAATGCATCTATATGAAACCTGAAATGTGTCTACATCATCTATTAAATGGACTAATAGAAATGCAATGTATTTATAGAATAAGATATATCATGAATGGTAATTAGTCATCAGATGTAACTATATGATGATATCAAGAATATGCTCTCCACATTAACAGTATAACACATAGGTTTTGATGGATAGACTTTACCATATCAATAGATATTATTCATTCAACAGAGAGATGTTAGAACTGGGGTCCTCTCGTCCCTGGCAAGACACTTTGAAATTGTTGACGGGTTCAAGGAGGATGAGTGCAAAGCCGTTAGTCGAATATTTAAAACCTTTAACAAACTGGTTGACAAACGAAAATAAGGGACACAGAATAGGTTGGGACGTCAACTGTCCTGAGAATAAAGTATCTGTCGCATCCACAATGTTTCCAGCATCAGCGTGTACTAGTTTGGTATTAGCAATGTTATTGGTTCTCTTGTTGTGATGAATATTAGCGAGTAAACAAGGTCCACTGCAACTCTTTGTTATAAAGGTTAGGGAATTACAATTAAACTTTATTAGTGTGTGTACTTTTTTTGATATTTTATATAATGGACAAATATATATTTCCTCGTATAATAACTGATTTACAGCAATATAAAAAAAAAATGATTTAAACCAACGTCCATGAAAGTTTGAATAAGTCTGAATATTTATAAACCCGCAGTAGCTTTTTATCGGCTATGACTACCTTTTTATATTATCCCGAATAGTTCTTTCTTTGTATCGCCTATTTGTCTATAAGACCACTTGTCTATCAAAAAAATTTGCTTACTCAATCTGACGATATTCATAGATGTTTGAATGTACCTGTATGTATGTATACCCTTACTTATTTTTTTAAATCGATGACACCCTTGCCTATTAATGTTCATTCTGTGTAGTGCATGTATTAATAATTAACTTACATGTCACGTGACGTTTATCAGTATATTTATAAACATGCTGATATAAATCCTGTATCAGTACACCTATCCTGAGACGGTCCCTGTGTTAACTTACCAATCACGAGATGTTTATCAATTTATTTATAAACATTCTTACACATCCCCTGTATTAATATACTTATCATGAGACGTGTATAGTATTAATTTACCAATCACGAGACGTTAACAACTACTTATCGTCAAACGTTCATATTACATGCACATAGATATTCTGAAATGTTCCCTGGAGTAACTTCTGATACGTTCCCTGTTTAATGTTACTTATCCATAGCTGTTCCCTAAATAAACTTGGTAATTCTGAAACGTCCCCGATAATAACGCTCTAATCCCGAGATGTTGCCGTTATCAACTTACTCGGCATGATACGTTTGTCTGTTCTGGCTTACCTACCACGAGTCGGTATTATTTACCGGTTTAGTAGTATGGCTATACGAATTTGCTGATATGGTGATGTTTCCTTTATACATTTTTTATTCAACTATCGTTCGTAGTTCTTTCATCAAAGTCAGTCGCTTATATATGATGTGACATTCTTTCATTCATAAGGGAGAAAGTTTGACGACGTCACAATGATAATTAATTGTGTTAATTACAGTTTGTCTGATGTGTTATATGTTTATCTACGAATTGCTAAATACAAAAAGCAATCCCAATCTGCGAAACTTACCGTAAAATTGTTGAATATTTCTATAAAAATCAAATATATTTCTCCACAACTTTCAACAATATTATCTTTATCTGTGCATAGTTTTTCAAGTAACTACATACCGGGCACATTCACTGGACGAGATTGTTAATCCTGCTGGAATATTAACGCTGTGGTATATTGTTGTTTTCTATTTTAATTAATATTAATGCATTGTTGTATAATTATTGGATAGCACACACTGACGACTCGTGGTGAAACTTTATGTGTATGGTGTAGCTGTAAGATTCATTGAAATAATTAATGACCTGAACATCATGCTTCAGAAGGATAGAAACGCTTTCATAAGTTTACCACCGTAATTAATTGTATCCTGCCATTACCATTTTGCACTTATATCGCTAATACCACATCGATATGTGTTAAGTAATACAGTAGTCATTTTATTGGTGTTTCTATGTTTAATATCCAATTATAAACACAATATGTCATTTTTGTGTGTGCATGTTTAACCGAAGGTTTAAGATATTGATTGCATTGAAACTTTAGTATATGCAACGTACGTACAGTTGTGTGATATTTGGAAATAGGCAAATATGTGTCCATTACCAGCCAATTATATCCTCTCTTGTCTAATAATGTCGAACTATTTAATTTCATTGCCTCTATTTGTGTATATTAATAAACTTTTGAATACATCTTTCTGAGTTGTATGTGTGTGTGCGGTAAGTGTCCTGCTGACTATTTCAGCTGAGTAAAAAGGGAAAAATTAATGCCGTGTCACAGCAATGCAAAGTGTGAATTAATTTCACTGAAATGATTCGTGTCGAGAAGCTACCGTAATCCATCTTGAAAGGGCCATTTGACCTTCTTCCTACTCGGATGACCGTTGCCCACAAGGTGAGTGATGCGGCGGTGTACTCAACCAGGATCACTTTACCTTTGTTTTCAGCTGCAACTACCTATCCTATTATGTGGTATGGGTTGGGTATTACGGTTTTAGTGCTGCCTCAGCACAAAAACGTACACCCTGGAGGTATGAAAGAGGGCACGTGGTAAAGCGACCATAGGTAAGGCTGGTTCACCTTTGTAGGGATTGAATTAAATATATGTGGCATACTTTGACTGGTAGGAATTCGTTCATATTTTTGAAGAGATCAGATAGGGCGCTTTATAAATGTAAAGACACACACTAGAAATCACACAGTTAGCAGAATGCAAGATGTGATTGAAACGTACGTTAAGCCGCATTCTCAAAAATTCATATCTTCTATTTATACGGCTTCCTTATAATGTATAACGAGTGACGTTATGTTTTATTGCATGCAATTGATTACTTGGGTTGGTATAACACTAACATATTGCTCTTCCGGTTTAGTGTGGCTGGCAGTCATAAACCCCCACGTTCTATGATAAAATACATCCCGTGTAGTTACGCGATATAGTATATAGCTAGCGGTGACTGGATGCAAGGTCGTTACCATATATCTACGTGGTTTCATTTCGAAAGCAATAACAAAAAACACAGTAAGGAAAAACAAGATTAACATATAAATCATATATTTAGAAAATACACTCTCGATTTCAAATAGTCTCTGATATGCAATTTTATGATTTTAACAATTAATGTTTACAATATAGATAGTTACAAAAATAACAATAACATCAAAGATGTAACAGGATATACTATATTAGCGTATGTATATCCTGGCAGTTTTTATACTTTGCTATATTAACATATATGTATATAAGGCTCCGGCCATTTAACTATTATCAGACCTTCAAAGCATGAGATGTATGCTTTCTGTGATATTTCATGTATTGTACTATGCAATTGCATGTAATATTTTCAGCAATCTCATAACTTATATTTTAGATGTCATTTATGTTTAATTCATATTACTATGTTTTAAGAAACACTAAGTAAATTTAACACATTTTACTAATATAGAGGAAGGACCCTGAATCAGGTTTTTAATCCTCAATAAATAAAGTTAATTATTAAAAACATCAATCCTTTTATTATCAAACATGCTAACTTCCCAATAAGAGAGAAATCGCTAAAGCTATATTACTGCCGATGTATGAATTGATCAAGTCAAGTTCATATCTGTTTATATGATTAGCGTATAGGCGATAAAGGCGGTTTATTAAATTAACATTGAGATAATAACACAATATATGTACACAATTACCATAATTTGCTTAGCATCAAACATATGCATGCTATGTTGTCATTTGCTACATGAACTGCTTAAGTATAATTGCGAAAGCAGGTCAGCACGATTCGAAATAACATAACTTTAAAGGAAAATGATACTATAGCGAAATACCACTAGCTGTATATCCTTTACACAATGAATAATGCTTGAAATGTCCACACGAAATGAAACAACAAATAATAAGGACTATCTAAACAAAAAGTGTTAACGCCAACAGAACCATACTGGCCAGGAGAGTGGATGGATTGATGTTGCTGGAGGCGGAAGTAGGGCTAGGAGGATAGGGCGACGGAATGTTTGTTGGACAGGATGAACTCCAACCAATGTTCTCTTCCTTGTTCTGTTCCTTCAGCCATTGCAATAATGGATCAAAGTACTCCACCATGGGTAGAACACTCATTTCACGGGATCCAGTTATCACCTCCATGGCGTCCTGCCATGGTTTCGATGAACCCAGCTTCAACATCTCTCTAAGGCGAAGAACAAATACTCAAAATGTATATCAGAAGTGACACGAAGTCAATCACGTCATTTTCATATTAATCATATTTCTATTCCCTTTCGTCGTGATTCCTAACTTTTATCAAACCATTTGCCACGCTAGATGGTTATTTTCTTTGTAGTTTTATATGTATGGTTACCCTATTTACATGTATAAAATACTTNATTAAATCCTTTAAGATATACCCAATCTTCTCACAGCTAATTGATATGTATAATGGCAAACTGTGTAAGGCATCGTAACCAACCTCAACAGATTACCGGCGGATACGTCGCGATAGACATCACATCTGTGTAGTGGCCCCACATATCCGATCTCATCACAAAGCGCTTTGTGCCACTGGAACTGGAGGATGTAGCTGACAAAATACCTAGACAAAGGGTGAAATAAACGCAGTGAGTGACTGAGTATATCTTTCACTACCGTTGATTTTCCTTTCCTCGATAGTAACATACGCCTACCATGCTATAGATGATTCACTAATGCATAGCCTGTCCTACGAGTCGGGGCATCTACAGAATACATGCATCATTTGACTACTATATCACTTATCCATATGATAATCGCCTTGAGAAGATTCGGTCACAGACGTTGCAGAAGAGTGTATGCCATCAGCTGACCTGATTCTCACCTGATTACGAATGTCGTGCATGTTATTGAGTTCAGTGGTATATTTTGTCTGGGGGGTAATACATTTTATTTTATGTTACTTTCTTGTTTCATTAACAAAAGGGCACGTTCAGCAAGGGATTTGCTTGACATCTTCCAAATGTTCGAGGAATATCTAATCCCAAGCGAATTAACGAATTTCTATCAACGAGAAAAAAAATATTTTTGAAAAAAAAGATAGCGGAAACCCTAAATAAAAGGGGGAAATCGATTTATACGTATCTAATGATTATTACGAAGGTCATTGGACCCCTTGCAATTAATTATTAGAAATAGATATATTAAAATTTTAATATTTTTCATGCTTCAGGACTAGTTCATTTCAAGTGTATCACTGCAATTTTATCAACTTTCTCAGAGAGTTTGTTTATTCAATAGAATAGCACGACATTATAAATTGGATCATTTGGGTTGTGGACATTTTTCGACAAACATAACGACACTTAAGTGTTACAAACACATAAATGACTTATAACATAGAGATCTTAGAATCACGTTTCGTTAAACACCCTGAAATAGAAGTTTATTAAGATAATTTGTTGTCACATTACAAAAGTAATAATTATATTATGCAGACAGTCCAAAAACTTGTTTCTTATTGTGAACTTTTTAATTTGATGTTCTTCATCTTTAAAGCAACGTAACAATTCAATCATGCTGCGTTATTTGTCTTTATTGACTTACTAATGGGCGGTAAACGTGAGCATATCATTTGTGTTTACAGGGTAAATCTCGATAGCTAGGTGTTAAAATACTTCAAAAAGACTAATAGACTTGCCTTATATATGGGGTATTGCCTGGAATATGATACTTTGCTCCAGGATCAAAATCATCCTCTGATCTTTCAATTGGAGGTGATATACCTTGATATTGACATCTGAAGATAAAAATAGTACACAATGTGTTCAACGATAACCCTTCACGCGTAGAATATACGAAAAAAATATCGTGATGCTAAAAGTTATTTCACTTCACTTATATCATGACAATTATGTCAGGGAAAATTATACATCTTTCTGAGAGTCATTTATTTAAGTAAACAAATATTTTGTCTTGTTTGAACAGTCCTACAGCTTACCGTAGATCCCACCAGTCATGGTTGTATGTTCCTGGAGTTGTTGCCCCTTTAAACACGCTCCAGCGCCATTGATCAATCAGGTAGCCAAAAGGTAGAAAAGCGACCTTATCAAGAGCCATCTTAAGTAAGAAGTTCAGGTCACTCTCTGCATGTGAGGTTCGAATTACAAAAAAAAGTCACAAAATGAATACAACATTTAAAAACAAAATGGAAACAAAACCAAAAAATGTTTGTCTTGAGTGAAATATTGTCGTAAATCTTGAAAACAAATGATTTTTTTTGTTTTCAATTCAACATACTTTCGACGAGTCATTACTTAACTCATAGAACGTATTCATTTTGAAGATGCTCAACACATTAAACTACACAGTGATAATAATGTACGTACTATTATCCGTTGGTATTTCGTCTAGCAGCCCAATCGCCTTCATGTGTTCAGGAGTTTGGAACGACAGACTCACGATATCAGCCATGCCCTCGTGGAAACCTGCCGTACATTTCATACAGTGGTTAATAATATAGCGAAAACAATTCGTAATCTTTAAAAAAAATCAGAGAAAAATACGCATATACATTAGAAAAAGAATATAAGACGTCAAATAAATATGGGAACAATGCGAACTTAAAATTTCAACAAGTAAATAATACAAGTATTTTGAATACGTCATATATTAATTTGTGGATCGCTTTATCTCATTATATTTTTTGGTTCAAACATAATAGCTCATTTAATGTATGAATTAATGATAAGTTTTCAAATTTGTCTTGCATACATTATCTAGAAACAGTCACATGCAAAAAGATGTATTGCTATAGAATAAAATCAACAGAAACTATAAGCATGCTTCATTTTCAATATCACACAAGCTTACATAATATACATATGATTATATGATGTTAAGTTGTTTAATCATGCAGAAATAAATTGCCATAAAGCAAAATGCGCATATTGCTGCTAAAAACTGGGTCGTCACGAAATATTTTTTAAACGGATTCTTTTTTCTTTCAGGTAATAGGTGACAAGTTTATATATAATGGGTTGTTTTATAGAGCACAATAAGACGAACCGTGTGCAATGATTTTCAGCTTTAGTTTATCACAGTTAAGCACTATGTTTCTGCTTCTTGCCAAAGTTTCCCTCTCAATGAATGGTACAAATAGTGAATTTAAAACACTACAAAAGACACTTTCAAATCTAATATTATCGTGATGGTAACACGGACACTAAATGTGCTTCGCGATCAGATTGTGGATGTCTAGGCTTCATTCAGTTTTATCAATATTCATTACATCAAAGCTATTACATTTGTTTTACTAAGATATTGTTCTTTTTATCAACTTGCAATTTGTCCATATGTTTAAATAGTTGTTGACCAAGCAAAACATATGCATGATGAGTAATTTGTCAGTATGACTCGCATACTTTGTGATTTAACTTACCTTTATAGTATGATATATTACGTCACATGGTATACCTCTAGGTAAACCATTGACCCTACTGGTTTGGTATGTATTGCAATATATCCGAGAAGAAAACAAAATGATGTGATTTTATGATAATCAGCAGAAAAATAGAAATGTAGGTTCTAATCATTTCTTATACTCAACGCAAAACACCCTCTTTGTGTATTTAAAGAATTTCATTAATGATACATATTTGAAAAAGGAAAAAATCTACAACTAAATGTGAAATTATCCATGACTATACTACGGCTGTAAATAACTAAGTGGACATTACCAGGGTTAGCTCCCCTGCGGAAGAGAACGGGCTGATTGACGTATGTTAAGTAATAGATCACGTGTCCCATCTCATGGTGAACGGTAAGAAGTTGACTTTCTGTAACCGTTGTACATTGCTTAATCCTACAAATAAATAAAGCATAGCTCTCCACAATTTTTTTCTTACTGTTTGTAAATGCAGCTAATATCTAAAGAGTATAAATAAACAAAGCGTGTCGTCATATGTCGACCAGGGGAGAGTTAAGCAGTTACCCGTATTAGCTCCATCACGAAAAATAACAGGTTGATTGACGTAGGCTAAAAAATAGATCACGTGACCCATCTCGTGATGAACTGTGAGGAATTGACTCTCTGTCAGTGCCGTGCATTGTTTAATCCTACAACGAAAAATCTTGCAATGTCCATTTTTTAAACAAATTGCAATTATCCATTGTATGTAATGATTTATACTGCAACTTCATATGAATCAATTAATCAGAGAAGAAGTTTACTGCTGTAAAAAATATAATCAAGGCGTTTTGTAAGCGTGGTTTGATAACCAAACAATATTTTGAAATGGAAAATGTTTTTTGAAATAACTTATTACATGGGGGTTAGTGATTTGTGATATTGACTCGGAGTTTGGATCATTATCACATGGGGGTCAGTGATTTGTCATATTGACTCGGAGTTTGGATCATTATCACATGGGGGTTAGTGATTTGTGATATTGACTCGGAGTTTGGATCATTATCCTATGGGGGTCAGTGATTTGTGATATTGACTCTGAGTTTGGATCATTATCACATGGGGGTCAATGATTTGTGATATTGACTCGGAGTTTGGATCATTATCACATGGGGGTTAGTGATTTGTGATATTGACTCGGAGTTTGGCTCATTATCACATGGGGGTCAGTGATTTGTGATATTGACTCGGAGTTTGCATCAGGAATGATATTTCAAAAAATATTTATTTATCCCTTTTCACGGATTTTCCTGATGCTAAACTTGCACTTACTTCTCAGTAAGGAAGCAGTTGTTTGAGTAAGGACAATGACATGTATTAAAATTTCGGGGAAATAATCAAAAAAGTTGAACCCTGATGCTGAAGCGTATCTCTTCGGTCGGCTGGCAGCTGAAGGCTAGTAATAATTAATACATCTTAAGGTGATTTACCTCAATAAAGAATTGAACTTTGTTGACAAATAAAATGAATAGCTATGATTTCAACAGACGAAAGGTACGAAGGAATTAGTCGGAAAATATTTACATGTTACACTAAAAAAAATACATACACTCCTGCTCTTGCCTATGTTAAACCTGTTTCCGGCTAATTGGAAGAAACCCCGAATAAGGCAATTGTTAACAGTATGGATATAAATATTCCTTCATTTGTAGATATTTTTTACATGATTCGATCTTCTTACCATCATATACATATGCTTTTAGTTGTGATTAAATCTTATTTGATACAAGTGATAATTCGTTGTCTTCTTGATAAGTTAAAACTGCTTATCGATTCATTCAATATCCTATTTATCTTTTGATGGGCATAACATAAGAAGATCAGCATCTGATTTACTTAAGCTGTTAGAGTAATTTCTATAATTATTGATTCAGAGATATAAAGTAACAGATTACTGGAGTTATTTCCATTTTGAATATCTCACAACCACGCGACGCGGTTTTATTACACGATATTCAAAAGACTTGAGATGTGGGACATTTCAGTTTTTGAAAACTTGATGTAATGTAAAAAGTCATATTATTCATTTTTATAAAATTACAAAAAATAATATGGTAATATGTTTAGAATCATAAAAAACTGTGCAATCGAATAATTACATGGCATGAGGAAAATATAGTTATTAACAATAACAGACAGCCAGAACGTCTACAAGGGTTATTGCTACTTCACAACTAAAAGGTTTCGAACCTAATGCGTCTGAAGCAAAGTGAAATATACCAAGACCCAGTTTCTGCATTTTCATTGTGGGAGGAGAAAACAATACCTTCAATAGTGAATTCCAATTTAAATTCAAGATAGCGGTACTGAAATGTTATTTATGTATTGATCCGTCAAGCATATTTCCTGTACATTGCACCGTTTGCTAGAACCTTAAAACGTTTCCATAAGATATTTGATATGTTAATTACTAATTAAGTATGTTATGTTCAAACAGCGTGCAATATCGCCTCTATTAATTCGTGAAACAGCAGACTTCATACTGAACTTAAATAAATGAGAAGAGATGCCATATTATAGGTTAATTCTGGCCAAGTGTCAAACACAGAACCACAACGGGACACATCACCAATACTAGACTTCAGTATACATTTGGTGATTTTAGCATTATACACAACACCAATACTAGTTAGTGATTTGTGATATTGACTCGGAGTTTGGCTCACGCATCAGTAAATATTTGGTGATTTTAGCATTATACACAACACCAATACTAGACTTCAGTATACATTTGGTGATTTTAGCATTATACACGCATCAGTAAATATTTGGTGATTTTAGCATTATACACAACACCAATACTAGACATCAGTAGACATTCGATGGTTCCTGTTATACACAGCAACATTAGAAGACATAAGAACACACCGCATGGTTCTAGTCGGTACACACAACATCAATAAGAGACATATTACTGTATACCGGGAACTTTTCACCGAATACAACTTTCTCCCATGAATTCAATGTTTCTACAGTGTAACTTTCGCCCTCTCCCATGAATTCAATGTTTTCCCAGTGTAACGTTCGCCCTTTCCCATGAATTCAATGTTTCTCGAGTGTAACTTTCGCCCTCTCCCATGAATTTAATGTTTCTCCAGTGTAACTTTCGCCCTCTCCCATGAATTCAATGTTTCCCTAGTGTAAACTTCACCCTTTCCCATGAATTTGATGTTTCCCAAGTGTAACTTTTGCCCTCTCCCATGAATTCAATGTTTCCCGAGTGTAACGTTCGCCCTCTTCGAAGAATACAATGTTTCCCAAGTATAACTTTCGCCCTTTCCCATGCATTTAATGGTCTACCAGTGTAACTTTCGCCCTTTCCCATACATTTAATGTTCTACCAGTGTAACTTTCGCCCTTTCCCATGCATTTAATGGTCTACCCGTGTAACTTTCGCCCTTTCCCATGCATTTAATGGTCTACCGGTGTAACTTTCGCCCTTTCCCATGCGTTTAATGTTCTACCAGTGTAACCAATAGAACATAAATCTCTCGATATAATGCCCCTTTAAACTCTTTAACTCTTTAAATCAAAAATGCGTATACTATATTTTCACGTTACGGTATATTTTGCGTAAAAATACACAATCGCAAATATATTAATCTCGAAATACTATGATATACATCTCACAGTAGCACGGATAACACATAATATATTGATTGTCGTTATTATAAACTGTTCCCAGGTAGCTTGTTCTCAAATATTTCAACAACACGAAATTCAAAATATATATTTTTATAGCTGCTGATTGGTAACTTGTACTAAGTGAGCGTAGGTCTACAGTAAAACGTAGGTCTATAGTAAAGAGTAGGCTAGAAGACCTGTAGAACAGTGTCAGTCCAGAGTAAAACGTAGGTCTACAGTAAAGAGTAGGCTAATAGACCTATAGAACAGTGTTAGTCCACAGTTAAACGTAGGTCTACAGTAAAGAGTAGGCTAGTAGGCCTATAGAACAGTGTTAGTCCACAGTAAAACGTAGGTCTACAGTAAAGAGTAGGCTAGTAGGCCTTTAGAACAATGTTAGTCCACGTTAAAACGTAGGTCTACAGTAAAAATAGGCTTATAGGCCTATAGAACAGTGTTAGTCCACAGTAAAACGTAGGTCTACAGTACAGAGTAGGCCAGTAAACCTATAGAACAGTGTTAGTCCACCGTAAATTGAAGGACTACAGTAAAGAGTAGGCTAGTAGACCTATAGAACAGTGTTAATCCACAGTAAAACGTAGATCTAAAGTAAAGAGTAGGCTAGTAGGCCTATTGAACAGTGTTAGTCCACAGTTAAACGTAGGTCTACAGTAAAGAGTAGGCTAGTAGGCCTATAGACCCCTGTTAGTCCACAGTAAAACATAGGTCTACAGTAAAGAGTAGACTAGTAGACCTGAAGAACAATGTTAGTCCACGTTAAAACGTAGGTCTACAGTAAAAATAGGCTTATAGACCTATAGAACAGTGTTAGTGCACAGTAAAACGTAGGTCTACAGTAAAGAGCAGGCTAGTAGACCTATAGAACAGTGTTAGTCCACAGTAAAACGTAGGTCTACAGTAAAAAGTAGGCTAGTAGATGTTAGTCCACGTTAAAACGTAGGTCTACAGTAAAAATAGGCTTATAGACCTATAGAACAGTGTTAGTGCACAGTAAAACGTAGGACTACAGTAAAGAGCAGGCTAGTAGACCTGTAGAACAGTGTTAGCCCACAGTAAAACGAAGGTCTACAGTAAAGAGTAGGCTAGTAGACCTACAGAACAGTGTTAGTCCACAGTAAAACGTAGATCTACAGTAAAGAGTAGGCTAGTAGACCTTTAGAACAGTGTTAGTGCACAGTAAAACGTAGGACTACAGTAAAGAGTAGGCTAGTAGACCTATAAAACAGTGTTATTCCACAGTAAAACGTAGGACTACAGTAAAGAGTAGGCTAGTAGACTTGTAGAACAGTGTTAATCCACAGTAAAACGTAGATCTAAAGTAAAGAGTAGGCTAGTAGGCCTATAGAACAGTCCACAGTAAAGAGTAGGCTAGTAGGCCTATAGAACAGTGTTATACAACAGTAAAACGTAGGTCTACAGTAAAAAGTAGGCTAGTAGGCCTATAGAACAGTGTTAGCCCACAGTTAAACGTAGGTCTATAGTAAAGAGTAGGCTAGTAGGCCTATAAAACAGTGTTAGTCTAGAGTAAAACGAAGGTCTACAGTAAAAAGTAGGCTAGTAGGCCTATAGAACAGTGTTAGCCCACAGTTAAACGTAGGTCTATAGTAAAGAGTAGGCTAGTAGGCCTATAGAACAGTGTTAGCCCACATTTAAACGTAGGTCACAGTAAAGAGCAGGCTAGTAGACCTATAAAACAGTGTTATACCACAGTAAAACGTAGTTCTAAAGTAAAGAGTAGGCTAGTAGGCCTATAGAACAGTGTTAGCCCACAGTTAAACGTAGGTCTATAGTAAAGAGTAGGCTAGTAGGCCTATAGAAAAGTGTTAGTCTAGAGTAAAACGAAGGTCTACAGTAAAAAGTAGGCTAGTAGACCTATAGAACAGTGTTAGTCCACAGTAAAACGTAGGTCTACAATAAAGAGTAGGCTAGTAGACCTATAAAACAGTGTTATCCCACAGTAAAACGTAGGTCTACAGTAAAAAGTAGGCTAGTAGACCTATAGAACAATATTAGTCCACGTTAAGACGTAGATCTACAGTAAAAATAGGCTTATAAGCCTATAGAACAGTGTTAGTCCAGAGTAAAACGTAGTTTTACAGTAAAGAGTAGGCTAGTAGGCCTATAGAACAGTGTTAGTCTAGAGTAAAACGAAGGTCTACAGTAAAAAGTAGGCTAGTAGGCCTATAGAACAGTGTTATACAACAGTAAAACGTAGGTCTACAGTAAAAAGTAGGCTAGTAGGCCTATAGAACAGTCCACAGTAAAGAGTAGGCTAGTAGGCCTATAGAACAGTGTTATACAACAGTAAAACGTAGGTCTACAGTAAAAAGTAGGCTAGTAGACCTATAGAACAATATTAGTCCACGTTAAGACGTAGATCTACAGTAAAAATAGGCTTATAGGCCTATAGAACAGTGTTAGTCCAGAGTAAAACGTAGTTTTACAGTAAAGAGTAGGCTAGTAGGCCTATAGAACAGTGTTAGCCCACAGTTAAACGTAGGTCTATAGTAAAGAGTAGGCTAGTAGGCCTATAGAAAAGTGTTAGTCTAGAGTAAAACGAAGGTCTACAGTAAAGAGTAGGCTAGTAGGCCTATAAAACAGTGTTAGTCTAGAGTAAAACGAAGGTCTACAGTAAAAAGTAGGCTAGTAGGCCTATAGAACAGTGTTAGTCTAGAGTAAAACGAGGGTCTATAGTAAAGAGTAGGCTAGTAGGCCTATAAAACAGTGTTAGTCTAGAGTAAAACGAAGGTCAACAGTAAAGAGTAGTCTAGTAGACCTTTAGACCAGTATTAGCCCACATTTAAACGTAGGTCTACAGTAAAGAGTAGGCTAGTAGGCCTATAGAACAGTGTTAGTCCACAGTAAAACGTAGGTCTATAGTAAAGAGTAGGCTAGCAGACCTTTAGAACAGTGTCAGTCCGGAGTAAAACGTAGGTCTACAGTAAAGAGTAGGCTAGCAGGCCTATAGAACAGTGTTAGCCCACATTTAAACGTAGGTCTACAGTGAAGAGTAGGCTAGTAGACCTATAGAACAGTGTTATACCACAGTAAAACGTAGGTCTACAGTAAAAAGTAGGCTAGTAGACCTATAGAACAGTGTTATACCACAGTAAAACGTAGGTCTACAGTAAAGAGTAGGCTAGTAGGCCTATAGAACAGTGTCAGTCCAGAGTAAAACGTAGGTCTACAGTAAAGAGCAGGCTAGTAGACCTATAAAACAGTGTTATACCACAGTAAAACGTAGGTCTACAGTAAAGAGTAGGCTAGTAGACCTATAGAACAGTGTTAGTCCACAGTAAAACGTAGGTCTACAGTAAAGAGTAGGCTAGTAGGCCTATAGAACAGTGTTAGTCCACAGTAAAGCATAGGTCTACAGTAAAGAGTAGGCTAGTAGGCCTATAGAACAGTGTTAGTGCACATCTAAACGTAGGTCTACAGTAAAGAGTAGGCTAATAGACCTATAAAACAGTGTTTAACCACAGTAAAACGTAGGTCTACAGTAAAAA
Organism: Mizuhopecten yessoensis; assembly: GCF_002113885.1. Classification (NCBI taxonomy): domain Eukaryota; kingdom Metazoa; phylum Mollusca; class Bivalvia; order Pectinida; family Pectinidae; genus Mizuhopecten; species Mizuhopecten yessoensis. Next base: position 213,395 of record NW_018407846.1, read on the forward strand.
GTAGGCTAATAGACCAATAGAACAGTGTTAGTGCAGAGTAAAACGTAGATCTAAAGTGGAGCGAAGGTCTACAGTGAAACTGCAGTACAGTGTAGGTCTGCAGTACAGTGTAGGTCTACAGGTACAGTGAAGGTCTATAGTACAGCGAAGGTCTACAGTACAGTGTAGGTCTACAGTACAGTGAAGTTATACAGTACAGTGTAGGTCTACAGTAAGGCACAGGCCTACAGTACAGTATAGGTCTACAGTACAGTGAAGGTCTACAGTACAGCGTAGGCCTACAGTACAGTATATGTCTACAGTACTGTGAAGGTCTACAGTACAGTGAAGGTCCACATTACAGCGAAGGTCTACAGTACAGTGTATATCTACAGTACAGCGAAGGTCTACATTACAGTGTAAGTCTACAGTACCGTGAAGGTCTACAGTACAGTGAAGGTCTACAGTACAGTGTAGGTCTACAGTACAGTGTAGGTCTGCAGTAAGCCGCTGGCCTACAGTACAGTATAGGTCTACAGTACCGTGAAGGTCTACAGTATAATGAAGGTCTACAGTACAGTGAAGGTCTACAGTACAGTGTAGGTCTGCAGTACAGTATAGTTCTGTAGTACAGTGTAGGTCTGCAGTACAGTGTAGGTCTACAGTACAGTGTAGGTCTACAGTACAGTATAGTTTTGCAGTAGAGTGTAGGTCTGCAGTACAGTGAAGGTCTACAGTACAGTGAAGGTCTACAGTACAGTGTAGGTCTACAGTGAAACATAGGTATACGTAACCCTGATCTTTAATGTGCTGTTAGGATATTTTGACGACCTCTTAACGTGCTACTGGAGAAAATCAAACCAAATTTAAACGTGCTTCTAGAGAAAACCAAACAAAATATAAACGTGCTACTAGAGAAAATCAAACCAAACTTAAACGTTCTATTAGAGAAAATGTAACCAATGCTAAACGCTCCACAAAAGATAATGACATACACGCTGCACTTGATGGATAATGAAATGGAGAAATGCATACGCTTAGATAGGGACTGATTAGTCGGAAATATTAAATTATGCCAACGGCCATAAACACAGCAATGTTATACAAGATAAATAATTCACAGAAAATAAACAAAGCGTATTGTCATATATCGACCAGAGGAGAGAAGCAATTACCCGTATTAGCTCCATCACGAAAAATAACAGGTTGATTGACGAAGGCTAAAAAATAAATCACGTGACCCATCTCGTGATGAACTGTGAGAAGTTGGCTTTGTGTCAGTAACGTGCATTGTTTAATCCTACAACGAAAAACTGTCACTGGACACAAACAAATTGCAATTATTCATATTACATAACCACTAATTCTGCAACTTTATATGAATCAGACCAGGAATGATATTTCATAAAAAATATAATTATTCCTTTTCACGGATTTTCCAACGCTAAATTTCCACTTACGTCTCTGGAAAAAAAGCAATTGTTTGAGTTAGGACAATGACATGTATTAAAGTCTCGGGGCAATAATCAAGACCCAAACATTACAAAATAAAATCACACAAGTACATGATATAAACGATAACCAAATACCTACTACTAAATTTGAACCCTGACGCTAAAGCGTATCTCTTCGGTCGGCTGGCAGCTGAAGCCTAGTAATAATTAATACATCTTCAGGTGATAATTCTGAATAAAGAACTGAAATTTGTTGTCAAAAACGATTAGTTGTAATTTCAATGATCGAACGGTACTAGGGAATTAGTCGTTTAATATTTACATGTTATACTTAAAAGAAGTGCATACTGCTTGTATCTGTCATCAGCAAGGACACTGCTTTGGGCACAGAGTTTTCGATTGCCTATGCAAAACTTGTTTGTGACTAATTGGAGGGAAACCCTTACAAGGCAATTGTTAACAGCATGGATATAAATATTCCTTCATTTGTAGATATTTGTTACATGATTCGATCTTCTTACCATCATATACATATGCTTTTAGTTGTGATTAATTCCTAATCGATACAAGTGATAATGCATTGCCTCCTAGATAAGTTAAAACTGCTTATCGATTCATGCCATATCCTATTTATCTTGTACTGGTCATAGCATATGAAGATCTACATCTTATTTACTTAAGCTGTTAGAGTAATTTCTATAATTATTGATTCAGAGATATATGAATTCTATGTTTCCCCAGTGTAACTTTCGCCCTCTCCCTTGACTTCAATATTTCCCCAGTGTTACTTTCGCCCTCTCCAATGAATTCAATATTTCCCAAGTGTAACTTTCGACTTCTCCCATGAATTCAATGTTACCCCAGTGTAACTTTCGTCCTCTCCCATGAATTAAACATTTCCCCAGTGTAACTTTCGTCCTCTCCCATGAATTCAAATTCAATATTTCCCAAGTGTAACTTTCGCCCGCTCCCTTGACTTCAATATTTCCCCAGTGTTACTTTCACCCTCTCCCATGAATTAAATAGTTCCCCAGTGTAACTTTCGTCCTCTCCCATGAATTCAAATTCAATATTTCCCCAGTGTAGCTTTCGCCCTCTCCCATGAATTCAATATTTCCCAAGTGTAACTTTCGCCTTCTCCCATGAATTCAATATTTCCCCAGTGTTACTTTCGCTCTCTCCCATGAATTCAATATTTCCCCAGTGTTACTTTCGCCCTCTCCCATGAATTAAATATTTCCCCAGTGTAACTTTCGCCCTCTCCCATGAATTCAATATTTCCCCAGTGTAACTTTCGTCCTCTCCCATGAATTCAATATTTCCCCAGTGTAACTTTCGCCCCCTTCAATGAATTCAATATTTCCCCAGTGTTACTTTTGCCCTCTCCCATGAATTCAATATTTCCCCAGTGTTACTTTCGCCCTCTCCCATGAATTCAATATTTCTCCAGTGTTATTTTCGCCCTCTCCCATGAATTCAATGTTTCCCCAGTGTAACTTTCGCCCTCTCCCATGAATTCAATGTTTCCCCAGTGTTACTTTCGCCCTCTCCCATGAATTCAATGTTTCCCCAGTGTAAACAGTGTATACATCTCACAGATCTCACAGTAGCATCTCACTCCCCAGTCAGTAGCATCTCACAGATCTCACAGATCTCACAGTAGCACGGACAACACATAATATATTCTACTTGTGTAATATATTGACTTTCAGGAAAGAAACATCTTTCGTTTCAGTAGATTTTAAAGAAAGTCGACAGTCACGTTTTTTCGGTAGAAAATGTCATATATGCGATATTTTACAGTTTTATCACAATCAAATCATGTTACTGTTTTCAATAAAGAGGTGTGTGCGTATAGAAAACAAATATGAAATTAATGTGCTAGAACGCAGAAAAATTGCATAAAAATATGTTTAATTTTTTTGCTGAAATGGAACCGCTGACATGGCAACCAATAACGTACAATTATTATTTTCCCTGTCCAGTAAAGGCTTGTGAATATAAAAGCCAATATTTGTTTTCAATTTTCAAAGGAAATGTCTTGTTTATAAGGTTGCAGTCGTTTGGTGATTTTGCATTCAATGAAACACAATGAATTACACAAAAGAGAAATTAACTAAATAAAACAAAATACCTTATTTATGAAAATTATCAGTACTGTTGTGATGGAATGGTTTCTACTAAGCTGCTACTAATTATTAGTTGGAAACAAAATATGTAACAATATTCCCACCAACACCATAACTTTAACATTGCCAACCATGCAAAGCTGCTTTTACTAATTGACCGTCCTGCAGCAAAACCAAAATTATCTGCCCGCCAACATCATTTTGATTAGTCAATAGCCTTACCGCCGAAGCCATTTCTATAACAAATCCACCAAGCTTGTGTTACACACGCACTTCCCTAGTTTCTGCCCTTATATAATAATACCTGGATTTGCACCATTTCTAAATGTATTTGGCAGCTTCTTGTAGGCAAGATAATACATCACGTGACCAATTTCGTGGTGGACTGTATTTAACTGCTGTTCTGTTAATGTTGTACACTGTTTTATCCTAAAACAAACGTTTTGTTAAATCAGCAAGGGCGATAACTCGTGTATCCATGATGTAAAAAGTAGAAAATAGCCTTAAAGCTGACAGTGCACGTTAAAACTCCCAGGTGTGAAGTCAACAATGTGAAATTTGATAATAGAACCGTTCTCATGGAAATGATAGAATTTCACACAGGAGGTTATAACTAGTTGGATATCTTAAACGTAGGCATTAACGTTCGTCGTATGTCTCCGTCTTTCAGAGCCGTTTTCGGGGGTTTTGGGGGGAGGGGGGCAGGGATCGTGCATTATATTTTAATTGGACGTATTTTACTACATTTTGTACTATTTCCACTATTCTTAAATAAATGCTAACTTCGATGTGTTCAATTTTAATTTTATTCAACTGATCTGATACAAAATGTCGTGAAAGTGTTTTATATATATATATATATACATTGTATATATATATATATATATATAGTACAGTAGAATGATAACCGGTTCGACGGGTAATGCGATTTGTATACCCAGCGAGACCCATACTCGTTACCAAGCAAGGACCAAACTAAAATGTCGGCACTTCCTTAAAAACGCTAGTCGGAAGAGACGGGGAAGATCTCAAAACCAGAAACAAATATTTTGAAAAAGAAACCATTTTTTTTTTTAATTGTAAACTTTTTAACTTGCACTGTCAGCTTTAATAACATATTCACCTAAAGAGTGGAAAAGTGAGATCGTTCAATACGTAAATTGTTTACAGTTTTCCAGCGGTTCTGTAAAAGAGGCCTACCTGAAATCCTGTCCGTCGTAGAAGTCCCAGGCCGACGCGTGACACACTACTTCTCGGTCGGCCGGTTTTTCTAGCATTGATTTAGTCCAGAATCCTGCCGGCATAGGATCGAGACCGATTGAAGTGAAGAACTCTTCCGCAACTCGGTACATATGTGTGATGTTGTATCCCTGGTAAAAGACAACGATACTAAATAATAGAATACGGCACTTGCTAACCAGTTAATCTGTGATTTTCTTAACAGGAAGTTGAAGAAATGCATTAAAATTTTAACTTTGCATTAATGAAATTTGATTAATACATCAACTCACGATTGTATCCAATGCATGTGAACATTTGATTAAGTTCGTCGGGATGGAAAAAAATACTGAACTAAATCAAACTATTGAAAAATAGGTTTGTTTCTTTGGATTTTAGAAATGCTCAAAGAAAAATGATTTACTACGCAGTAACAATGTACATTACTCTTAAAATTCTTCCAAAAAAATAACCAAAACAATGATGGTAACCAATCTACTGATTAAAATAAAGTTTATGATGTTGATCAGAGGCGTAGCAGTCATCAGCATTTGTTCTCTTAGAGTTAATTCCTAGATTCCGAGAGTGATAACATTTGATTACCTTTTCCAACATTTTGGCTGTGATATCCACGCTGGTAGCGTCAGGGTAGGGCTCCACAAGGTCGTATATATTGCCCCAATCCTGTGACCACATGTTACCTACGAATACAAAATAACTCGGAATGCATTTGTCGTCGGGAAAGCAACCGGTGTTTGGCGAATACAGAACTCAATTACTAGTAATTCCACATGTACAATTCTCACATTAGCGATTAAGTAATAAGTTTCATGCCCAGGTGTGTGGGATAGGGAAATTCCACTAAATGGGTTTTCATATTTGTTTAAACCCCAGGCTTACAAAGGATTTTGAACTTATTTGAAAATCAAGAGAGTTGAACTGAAATTCCCTATATTACACACCGTTGCAGAAAAAAGTTTTTTTTCTCTTATTGCAATCAACAGAATTTGCTCAAAAACCAGAAAAGACGTCGCAATTTCTATATCGCAGCACCAAAATATAACGCCACAAACGTTATTTTTTTTAAATGTTTACCAAACAAATGAGCGGGGATGTGTCCATTATCCGGAAAGTACTGCTTTCCGTATTTGTTCATCAACTTCCGGCGGACGTAGGCGTGGAGCTGTTCATATAATGGACGTAACTGTTCATACAGGTTTTTAACGTCCTCCTCAAAAGATGGCGTCTCATACCACGATCTCCAGTATTCACCAGTGTCATTGTAACCTGCATATAAAAGTCAGAATAACATGCAGCATTCCTTGTTATTTACTTGTCAATATAAATAAGATAATATTTAATATGTTAATATCACCAGCCTTTAACTCGAAGTTGTGCGTCAATTTATTATTTTTTGTTTGATTGAATTTGTTAACTGTTTTACTGAGATGAGATGACTTACTTATGTATGCATTTCAATTCAGAAGGTATAACAGCTGATACATCATATAGACATGGCATAGGAAAGTCAATGTGAATATATGTATTACAAGACTTTATTCCATGTGAAATTTCATCGAGAGCGCGTAAAATCGTAAACTTCTAAAAGACTTTGATTCTTTGTCCTGTCTAAGAAGGTATCTCGTCCATCATAGGTTGTTATTACATCATGTAAAAACATGTATTGATAAGTCACTTCTGTTAATTAAAGAACGCCTTTGTATACTTGCATTAATTTATGTTATAAATCCGTGATTTATGTTTCTTTCAGAAATATTAAATATCTATCAATAAAGAATAATCAATGCAAATATATGTAGCAGTGCGTCATTGTGGTGTAGTATAGTTTAATTAATGACTGTAAGAAAAGTTCAATACAATTACAATTGGTTAGTTTCGGGGAAACAAGTAAATGCGCAGTCACTGACTGATTTGATAAGCCTGTTCTTCATTGTTTACTTCATCCAAAAACAAATGCTTGTGACATGTTACATTTTTATTTTTGTTGTAGTTTTTTATTTGTCAGCTAATGAAGCATGTAGACGGTTGTCAAAAGTGACTAGCAAACAACTAGAGATGTAAGTAGAAGAAAAGATACAGATTCCTCAAAGTGTTCATAGTGATGGGGGGGGGGGGGGGGGGGGGGGCTTCACGGAAGACACGGAAGAACACCTCTGATTATGCAAGGGGGCCTCATTAGTCGCCTCTTATAACAGCATGAAGTGGGTTACAGTAAGCTTAAGGCTATTCTATTCGTAATGAAGGATATAACAAATCTATAAATAAACACTATTGTATCCAGGTATCATGCATGATCATACCTATTTAAAGATGAGCATGTGCAGTCTACATCGTCTTACGAATACTGTATTAAATATATTAATATACAAATTTATAACAGTCAGTTGGTATAAAACATATTACATGTATATCGAAATCAAAAGTTTACGTCTTTGTATTTCATCATAATGGAATCAAAAATAGAAATGTGTATACGTCATACCACTGAAAGCAATGGCCTCATTCATGACGTTAACAAACTGTGTGTACTTCGACTTCATTTTCTTTCCCGATGCGTCACGCCATCCCTTCCAAGCAGCCAACAATTCCTGATAGTTTCTACTCCCTGCCATCAAGTCCGTCAGGCCTTGTGTCGTGAAAATAAAACAAACCTTCGTTATTCTAAATTGTATCATTCAAATGATAAATAAAAGGGCTGCTAAAGGTTGGAGATAGCACTGGGACTTGAAATTCTATCACTTGCGTACTTGGACCGACTTAAAGAGGTTTAGATCCGCGTACTGTTAAAAATTGCACCCCAATCCCCGTCCCACTTTACAAGAAATGGCATATCTAAGAGATGCTTGATTTAAAAAACTTCCGTAGTCCAGGATTAGTTTCATGATAATTGAATGAACAGATATACTAATGTAATGAAAATTTACAGACGTTCGAGGTACTAACATGTGCAGTAACCGCTTGGAGTCAAACTGTGAAATGCTACTTTATCAACGGTACATTCAATGAATTGCACCGTAACCCTACACAAAATACTGAAATAGTATCCGGTACTGCAGAGACCAACGCGGACCAGCTATAGATGGATTACGATTTATACAATCAATCAATCCACTTTATTGCATTTTTACATCCAATTTACAAGGATCAGAAGCAACATGGTGTCTCCGGCTCTTTCGGTCTCAGAAGGAATTCCAAATGAATATTCATGTATTGTTATTATTATTATTCAGGCAAGTATTGTCCCTTAAATAACGAGTATTAGACATAAGCTGGTGTGGGTGTGGGTGTGCATGTGTTTGAGAGGAAAACGAATTACCACATTTTATATATTTAAGCATTGTACATAGCTATCGGAAATAGAAGAAGACTGATATAGGCAAAGCCTGTTGTCGTTGTCTTATTCTTTTGTCAATACTGTTCTAATATCTTCTTTAATGTTAACTTATATGTTTGTATTATATATGTATTGTCAATGAAATACTTTTGAAATTGAAAAAAAAGGAAGAAACAATCAGTTCTGAATACAGTGATATATCGAGTGTGTATCTCGAATACCCCGTTTATCTAAAACAATAGATCACGATAGCCTCAACATTGGGTAGCTGGTATCATCGATTAATGTTTCAATAATGAATGTATTATGTTCCTTGATTCAGCACAATAGTAACTCACCTGGTTCGAGAGACAAACATCCTTTACCGAACTCTGGAAGACACGCCTTGCCGGTACTGTATATACCCGTTAACTCGGCCTCCAATGTGGATATCTGGGAGAAACAATGATATAGATCATGTATCTTGGTTTAACACAATTCATTGAAAGCTTTCTATTTAATTGACAATCACTGATCATTTGAATTTCTTGCAATTGTGATACAAGAAAAAAACACAAAGCTTCATCGAGTTTTCATTCTGTACTTATGCGTTTTCTCTATGGAGCATTTGCTTATCATCAAGAATCATCAACGAGCTACACAAAAATAATTTTAAATGATGAGACATCTCCTGGTAAACAGAAAGTCTTTCACTGCAAGTTATGTCCGTTTACAAAAGTTAATAATCCTCTGATAGCTAGTATATGGCGTCACAATCCGGAACCTGATAGTACATTATGTAACTTACTGTGAACAGGTGAGCATCGCTCAGAAAAATACACACAGACAAGCAAAGCTAAGGAAAATCTAGTGAACATCGCTCATACAAATATAGCCAGGTGAGAATCGCTTAGACAAATATAGCCAGGTGAGAACCGCTTAGACAAATTCAGCTTTTAAATATTTAAACGCTGTTAAAAGGATTACCATATAAACATATTGAATTGATATTGTACGAGAGGGTAATTTGAAATTGGTGGATCGTAGTTGACCTATAAACGCTCATGGATTGGTCCGGAAACATCATGTCGGGTGTCTCAGGGGTTGTAGATTTAATTTAATTTGGAAGGATTTCTAAGATACAAATGCAAAAACCCTTTTTACAATAAACAATTTTTCGCTAGACTTGTAACATTTTGCTTTTTATTATTCTGTTTTTGCTATCATTTGAAGACCGTTTAGTCTTTTTCAAGATCTATCTGTTCTGATAACCCTTTTTAGGTACTTTCATATTTTAGTGGTTTTGGGGTGATCGAACTATAACTTAATATAGCATCAACCGTGTGACCAATAAGTTATTACTGTGAAGTTTGAAACTGCCGAGTCCTTTTGAATAATAGCTTTATTAGTTGTATCAATATTACAAACGAATTCTGTATAAGAATATTTTCCAAATTATGGCATATTTAGCAATAGATTCGCTCCAATATGTGTCTGTACTGCTTATATCTAATTTGTGCTGAAATTGTTTTCACCAATCTCTTTAGTACGATTATTACATATAGCTGCCCAGTACTTCAGCACAAATGTAGTCATTATTCTCCTGTTATTGACAACACTGATTTGTCAGTTAAGCCGGCATGTTCTTTTTCACAATAAAGCAAGCGAAATGTTCCTTTTAGCCAAACATCACCGACATGTGTTTACTTACTGATTTCAGTTTCTCTGTGTCGTTGATAGCTGCAAACCCAATGTCAACAAGCTTCTTGAATTGTCTTTTAACGCTTGCGTTAGTGTATGTGTTCCAGTTTGAAAATCTGGTGGTGATGTTCCTAGCAACTTCCTTAGAGAATGCGGCATACTCTAAATTGGATGCCGTCTACAACAAACAATTGGTGATCTTATATTTCGAAATAGTAAAATTAATTCTCAAGCCCAGATACATTTGCGCTACCACAGATTTTACATACTATTTATCCAAATCTCAAACGCCTGTTAATGTATTTGCCATAGAGGAAATATTTGTTTTTCTGATATATAAATATTTTCAATATAAACCAGGTATCAATCTCGTTAGAATTTATTATGATTTCTATCCAATCCCGTGATTTATATTCTCAAAAATAATCTCCTCTCTGAAGTTTATAGGTTATACTTGAGAATAGAAAATCTGTATTGAATATAAATCTTATCGAATCATTCCTGGTCCGAGACCATCTGTAGGATTTACGGTATAGTCTTTGGTGATGGTGAGGAAGTGATGGACGGGCAGGAATGGTTTAGTTTTATTTAGTTTAACATCCTGTTAACAGGTCAGGTCATCTAAGGACGTGCCTCCATGTAAGTGTGTTTGCCTCCTTGTGATAGCGCGGATCTGATGCAGAATCATGCCGAAGGTGCCCATCACAGCATTCCGCCCAGCAGGCAGGGGTTAGGAAATTAAATGTATAGCACACAACAGAAGATAACTATGTGATAAATATGTCAGCTTGAAACTAGATTGTTATAGATCATCTGTGTATTTAAGAAGTCGGTGAACAAGTAGTCCCTCACTGATTGATTTACAACAACACTGTTTATTTCATTTTGGTATGTTTTATACCTTGTATAAATCCCGTGAGAAAAGATGGTTTCGGAGGTATCCTATTTACAACAATAAAGTACGGACCGACCCTTCACTGGTAAGACGTCAATCCACTCATGGTTAGTTTATTGATATTGTAAATACCGGTTTGTCAAATTGTATGTAACTTTAAGGTCAAACAAATAATTTAAACAGTTATTTTAGCAATATTCATATTAAGTACTTTTCTTGCTAACTACTGGAAACCACTTATAGCACATCTTTATACATTACTATGGTGGCCGGTAAGGAGGTAATTACGAATCTCGTAATCACTCGCTCTCCACCTAAAGTCGACAACGAGACAGCACGAGGATACAACGGCAAGAGTGCGAGTACACGATGTATGACGGCAAGGGAGCGAGAACGCGAGAACGCGAGAACAAGACGGCAAAGGAGCGAGAATACGACGGCGACCGATCGCGAGGGATTTTAATTTCGCTCCCTCGCCGTCGTATTCTCGCACTCTCGCGTTCTCGCGTTCACGCCACCATGCTGTCGAATTGAGGTCGCGGAAGTGAGTGTAGGTCTGCAGTAAAACGTAGGTATACAGTAAAGTGTAAGTCTACAGTACAGTATAGGTCTACAGTAAGGCGTAGGCCTACAGTACAGTATAGGTCCACAGTAAGGCGTAGGCCTTCAGTACAGTATATGTCTACAGTACGGCGTAGGCCTACAGTACAGTATAGGTATACAGTACGGCGTAGGCCTACATTACGGCGTAGGCCTACATTACGGCGTAGGCCTACATTACAGTATAGGTAAACAGTACGGCCTAGGCCTACAGTACAGTATAGGACAAAAGTAAGGCGTAGGCCTACAGTACCGTATATGTCTACAGTAAGGCGTAGGCATACAGTACAGCATAGGTATACAGTACGGCGTAGGCCTACGGTACGGCGTAGGCCTACATTACAGTATAGGTAAACAGTACGGCCTAGGCCTACAGTACAGTATATGTCTTCAGTAAGGCGTAGGCCTTCAGTACAGTATATGTCTACAGTACAGCGTAGGCCTACAGTACGGCGTAGGCCTACATTACAGTATAGGTATACAGTACGGCCTAGGCCTACAGTACAGTATATGTCTACAGTAAGGCGTAGGCCTTCAGTACAGTATATGTCTACAGTAAGGCGTAGGCCTACAGTACAGTATAGGTATACAGTACGGCGTAGGCCTACAGTACAGTATAGGTATACAGTACGGCGTAGGCCTACATTACAGAATAGGTATACAGTACGGCCTAGGCCTACAGTACAGTATATGTCCACAGTAAGGCGTAGGCCTTCAGTACAGTATAGGTATACAGGACGGACTAGGCCTACAGTACGGCGTAGGCCTACATTACAGTATAGGTATATAGTACGGCGTAGGTCTACAATACAGTATAGATCTACAGTACGGCGTAGGCCTACAGTACAGTATAGGTATACAGTAAGGAGTATGTCTACATAACCCTAACGTTTACTGTGCTGTCGGGACAATTTAACCAACTATAAATAGGCTACTAAAGAAATTGTAACCAACTCTAAGCAAAAAATTAAGTTGAATATAAACGTGCTACTAGAGAAAAATAAACCAATGCTGAACGTCCCACAAAATACAATGACATAAGGGCTTCACTTGATGGAAGTGAATTCGAGAAATGAATACGCTTATATAGGGACTGATTAGTTGGAAATAGTAAATTATGCCTACGGCCATAAACACGACAATGTTATACCAGGCCACACGGTCAAACAAACAAGTAGGTCAGACAGACATGCGGGTAGAAAACAAAGTAACATGGAGAAGAAAGGGATACCACTATATATAGTGTCCCCAGGGAGGGTTACAATCCGTACCTCCACATAGTGACGGTAACCCTCGGTATGCAACAATAGGGAAAGTCTTCCGAAAGGAATCAACGGAAGAACATTGACCTTAACACCTTTTACAAAATCAGCCAACTAAGGCTGATGTACAAATCAACGCATCACCATCGCGACGGTAAGTCCTAACTGTGCCACAATATCATAAAATGGTTTCAAATGTTTGGAGGACGTTTATAAATCATATGACCTAACTATATAAAGTATATAACCATATAACCAGTATGGATATAAAGTAGATGCTAAGTATTCCTCGATAGCATAATTACTGTCGGGCTGTCACTGGATCCCATAAATAATGCAATGATCTCATAAAATGTATAGACACGTACATAAAGGTAAGGAATGTATGTATACGCATTAATGTCTACACACCTTCTCTATTATTCAATTGTGCCAATCATTTTGTCCTTTGATATCTCATTTACAATGTCAAATGTCAATTTGATCATTCTATATACGTTGCTTTACAAAGATTTTGCATAACTGAAATATCATATGTGAAACATCAACATAACAATGATTGTAACAGACCGAACCGGAAACCAGGATGCCGCGAGTTTGGTATAAACCGTGGTCATATATCAATATTAACAGATCCCAACAAAAACATGTCACACAAGTCGTTTCCTGATTGGTGCTGCATCTGTGTTACATATCAATGTTCAATCACCAATAACGCCAAAGTCATAACAAACATCAGGAAATGACACTAATATGTAGGTCATGACCTTTTTTCATTTCACAATGCTTATCAGTCGGTAATAACGTGTATCTTACTCTCATGAGTATACTACGTTCACCAATCGTAACCCAACAGTTGCCGCCATGAACTTTCTTACTGGGAGGTATGTTTTGTCCTTGCGGGATAGGAAGGCTGGTGTTTTATTACACTCACGAGTGTGGCTTGTCGCTACCCCGGTTTTCGATTCGGGGACATGATATTTCCAGGATTGTACAAAGATTTAAGTAGCTATTGATTCGAACAGGATGTATATGACAGCATCGTCCATGAAGCAGAAGGCACTTACCCTTCTATAACACCGTGTCTTAATAATCTTGTAGGCTTTGCGATTGTCTCAATGTCAAATTTAAATTTAAATTTAGCTATCTCGAATAAGGTTAAATTGATTAAGCAACGATGATTTGTGATCCTCAGGAAGTGACACTAGTTCGCACCACATCCCTCCCAGGCTTTGCTTCCCGAATACAAGGCAGATAACGCCGTAACCGATGTTATACTGCCAAAGAAAATCCTATCACTGCAGTCAGAATGTAGGAACATTCCAAGGGCGATAGCAACTAGCCTTCGCCTATTTAAGCATAAATGTATGTATATCACCAGCCTTACGCTGTATATATTAAACAGATTATCAAAAGTGCAATGTGTATTATCCGACATTTTCATGATTAAGATCAGCTCCCGTCAAATTTTCAGACTGTGATTGCCTGTGGCCTTGGATTGTGCTGCAGTCTGCAACAAAATGACGACTGTGTGATCAAATACAGTAAGTTCCTTACAGAGGAGCAGCAACTTGACGAACATTCTTATACAGATTTAATATTGAACGTGCTTAGAATACCCTAACACGGCAGTACACACTGTTTGACTAAGGAGGCGCATTACACCTACATAAACTGGTGTAAACCCACATAACTGTCGTATAATGTTGCGCGAAAAGCCCTTATATGATTCAATGAATTTAAACAACAGTTATAATATTCATACTTTTAGCGAAAATGGTAAAATTGTCCCGTCTAAAAAATAAATTAACTATGTTTTCATCGCGCTCAAACTAAATTTAGAAAGTATTGATTTTAAAAAAATCCAAAATGAAATACATGCTTCTAAATCACAGAATGATGCTTCGACTAAACTACAAGCGGGCCGATTTACACATTATTATCGCTTTATTTGTTGCGCCATACAGTTAGATGTGTTACTTGTACAAGTGTATATGTTGAGTGTGTTGTTACTCCGGTGTATATGATATTTACTGACAAAAGTCACAACAATTCTTAACAACTTCACACAAATAGTTATCCACTCAACTTTTCAAAATCTTGTTTTTTGACACCAAACAATTAAATTGCATCACATCATGACGTTCGGAAACAACCAATGTCCATATGGACACGGGTATGTGTACGATTCTACTGATTAATGCCTTTAACACATGCGTCAATATGTTCAGAGAAACAGGATGAACAGTTTCAGAATCCATTTAAATTAAACAGGGTTGGTTTAATACGCTTGACGTATCACTCGCCAGTAGATGTTACTGAGTACAAGGACATCAGTAATGTGTTATTGTGGCTTTCCCATGCAAGGTTAGTCATGTTACTTGTAACAACTAAACAACAAACTACTTAGTTAGCCATGGTCAGTCATATCCGCTCGTGCTGCAAAACAGTACTACATACGTCACCATCTTTACGTGAGAGAAAAAAATATATATATAGGTGTGAAAATGTTTCAAGGAAAATGATATATTGTCGTTTTGTTTTAGTGAATATTTAACACCACAGTGAAATTTATCAGTTAAAGAAAACAAAATTCTGAAACTTACTAAATCTACAATTATATTTTAACATTATGTTGCGTTCATGAACTTTGTGAATGCAATAACTTAATTCTTAAAATTTGACTCATTTTATTTTATTATATAGTATATCTTAAAATTACCTGCTTCTCAACACATCGTTAATCTCAGCGTGATTCAAATAACGAACAGAAAAAGTAGAACAATGCATCAACGCTACGGTAAGACACCTTACAATGAAACAACAACTACGACACTGAAGTTGTCCGCACTGTAATTAATTCATCTCAAAGGTTCGTAAAGAGCTAATATATATGTACTGTCAGGATGTTGCTGTATGAAATATGTCGGAGATACAACGCGGATTACTTTAGAGAGTAATTTCATGCAAATCAAGTCGACCTTGAATAACAAACAGTTAGTCTACGCTCACTTAAGGTAAGATTTGGTTGGACATTTGAATAGATGATTAGATTGACTTGGGTGATTTATATGGATAGTGAACATATTCAGTACACATATCTACAATTTATTTGATAGACTGAACGAACGTATCTCTTTAAAGCAGAGAAATGTTGGACAGTTATTGTTTATTCGTTTTTTACAATAATGAATAACTGTAACATAATTCCATTTCTATTTCACATACAAACATGCCACACAAAATTTGACGCTTACCCACAAATGAACAATATCAAAACAACTGTTTTAAGTAATGATAATTCATTTCGTTAAATTGATACCTAGTTTTATGAAATATATACAATAACGTTAAAAGTTTGAAGCAATGGCTGTTAGCCTATAACAGAGTTACGATACGATGTCCCTCGCAAATGATCACGCTCAATTTCAATGAAATATATTTATATGAAATCGCATGACATGAAACGAAATTTATATACATAATATGTAAATAAATGTCCACATCAAAGAATAGTTGTTACAAATGAAGTCGATCCCGCGTCTACAATTAAAATGTTGACAAACGTTCTAGATCCCACGGCTGACCAGGGCCGCTTTACAATCATCTAAAGTAAATGGTTTTGATGTCTGGTCAATCTCCTATTTCGGCCGGTTATGGGCACCGGCTAAGATAGCTAAAATAAACAACACTGGTAGGCAGCTCATCTTTAAATTAAAACAGCTTTCAGCTCATAGCTTTCTGTGTTATTTAATCTGTAAACTTCCGGGATCCTGTTTCAGTGGTTCATACAATGTAGCTACATGTATCATATAGGAACATTTGGAAAACAAAAAATATTAGTTTTAGTTGTTTGTGTGATATTTAAATCAGCTCGGTATTGCCAATTTACTCTATTTATTTGGTACATGTTCCCGTGCTCGGAGAGCATGCATTTATAAATGGACTGTACTGTTCTCTTACTGACACCAAATCTCACCAAGCATACACGCAACACCTTACCTGTAACGTGAGACGACACCGTCCCATATACGCCTTGTTACTAATTTTTGTAAAAGGATTTTTTATGATGTTATGAACATAGTTATGGGTAGGTGGATTTTGTCAAAGTGATGAATTTCGTCATTGTCTGTCTTTGCTAAATTTTTCTTTTAATGTTTGACAGTGCAGTTTTGGTCAGTAAATATCTTGCTTCTACACTTGTTATTACATTCCTTTTGATAACGCTTATCTTCCTGATGGAACAGGGGTGGTCTAAGAATCCCACATATGACCTTAATGTGTTTCTCCCTTCTCCTATATCTCAACATTTGGCTCTCTTCAACCACTGTCTCCCGGAGAAAGATAAACAATTTAATTCCATAGTATAATAAATAGGTCAGTGGTCTGGTCTTGTCTCGGTATGGTTTTGTCCTCATCTTATCCTCCATGTGTTATTGTTGTTATAACACTGGGTATAACAACGATCAGTAAATGTTAAAATTGTTCTTGTTCCAAATCCTCAATACCGTGTTAATAACATGGACCAACATCCACTTTCTTATACGTCTAGCTAAAGGATGTAGAGTCGATGTAGCGGGTGCGGAAATCAATTATCTGAAATCTGTGATGATTTTCAACAGCGCGTGGGGGAAGAGGGAAACAACACCAAGCAGCACCCATTGTTGATGCAATCTGCCAAAGTAATTAATCCTAATACATTCATAGTTCGCCTTACATAGTAAAACAATATCATGAACGAAAATATAAAAAAAACTAATTATTTTGGAGGTACTATAAAACATAGTCTAGCGCAGTGTCGAAAGCTGATGTTAATAAATCATGATAGTTTAGTTCATTAGTCAATAACGCATAACTTAGACAGGGTAAAACAATATTCAGTTTTATACTTATGTGACAGGTCAGCAACCATAACCCGACTGTTGGGAAAATAGCCCCTACTTCGTCATGTTATTATTCCTCCAATGATAATTGTAAATTAAATGTGTAGTTACATCATTTGCTGTGGAAACAAAACATTAGACAAAAGATATTATATGTATATGTGTAATTGCGTATCCATACATTATACTGAAATGCATAAATATATAATTAGACAATCCGATATCATTACGATTAGGTACCTGACGAGACACATACTACAATTGTCATGTACAAAGTGATCAGTTGTTTGTTGACCTCCATTAATTACAGGCATATAAAAATGTTAATCAGACTTTCCCAGGTTTTAATGGTATAAAACCTCGTTATAAAGTGTCAGGTAAGTTTAAAGTTACTAAGATATTCAGCGCGAACAAATTCAGCGTAATTAAGAGTCCATAACTCGGAAAAGAAATGTAAGATAAAAGTGTTTGCCGAACTTGTCCGAGTTTTTACGTAAATTAACCTTCTTACTAAGGTTGATGTTAATCCATTGATATAAAACTTGCTAACCTAGTACATTGGAGTTATCAAGAAACGATAACACTAGTGCACTAGCTTGTGAGCTTGAGATCAACCATTTGTGTAGTGGGGTTAACTGCACTTCCCACCGACACTGTACATCAAAGTCTAAACTCAAAACTTTACTTCAAATCAGTGTGTTTGATTGAGGTAATCAACCCTTTCCTAGCTTTGACGGTAAATGACATTCCTATACATTTTGGAGTTAAATTGTCAATAACTACTCAGTATATATCGAGAGGTCACTGTACGCCCGTTCACGTGATACTTTAATTCACCCCTCCTTAGAAGGACGTAGAAAAAGTCTTTCGATACTTTACAAAGAGTGTTTTATGTAAATGATAGCTAGTTATTGTTGAAAACTTGTTACGTTCAACAGATCTGACCAATTTTGTATTTTTTAACGGCGATTAGTATCATAATCCTATGATTGCGATTGTAAATTAAAAAGGAAGCGTAAAACATGCTAATTGCGGGGACAAGTTGTATCAGCAAAACTGCAAAAGACAATATACCGCTGATAAAGATACAATTTGAAGGTAGGTTACATCCTCCCTTAGGCTAAATCAGCGGCTTAGTTTAAAAGACTCGTATCGCATGATATATGTCAGTATAATAGATAGGCATGAACATACAGTCTTAACATGTACGTAAGGGAACCAATTGGACATCAACTAGTTTCGCCCTTCGACGGTAAAATCTGTTTTTGCCCAATAATAAATTCTGAATTCTCCCTTTACATTTAAGGATGTACTCTTCTGAGGTTTCAGTCACGTTCAAGTCTCGTTTTGATCTAGTGTAACGGGTTTTTGTAATAATTAACAAATTATGATAGGTATAATAGCAAACACACATCTGGAAAAACAGGAAAAAAACTAGATGTCTGTTGTGTGTAGATCATTTTTTACAAGAATTTTTTAAAAATGACCAATTTGGCGGCCGTTTTGAAAAAGTGTATTTATGGGAATTTCTTGCGCTTCACAAAGGGCCAAAATTTCATTTTTTTTGACACTAGATTGATCAGTTAAATTGTCATTGTGTCACCATTTTTAATTGTAGCAGGTTCATTTTTGCTGAACAACTTTATGATGTTCAATATGATTAAAATAATATGCAAAAAAGTGGAAAGTTATATAATTATTATTGATATTTTTTTTTACGTATTAGGGTAACTGAAGCACTTTTGATTTTTGACCCCGAAAAAGGTGAAAAATAACAAATAATAATTGGACAAAAAAAGAAGCACACCGACCCCCCTTTTTGTGGCTGTTTTAGAAGAAACACTTTTTTTTTGATTCATTGAATACTAAAAAACGTTTATTACAGGATTTTTTTTATATCAAGCGTTTAATCTGCAAAAAATGGGGGAAAATGTGCAATTTTTCATTAAAAAATAAGGGGTAGGGGTAACTAAAATCGCATTTCTGAGTAAAATGAATAAGATTAAGAAATTTTACTTCCATAGTTTCAAAGAAATTATA
Organism: Mizuhopecten yessoensis; assembly: GCF_002113885.1. Classification (NCBI taxonomy): domain Eukaryota; kingdom Metazoa; phylum Mollusca; class Bivalvia; order Pectinida; family Pectinidae; genus Mizuhopecten; species Mizuhopecten yessoensis. Next base: position 232,890 of record NW_018407846.1, read on the forward strand.
TTTTTATCAATTCTACAAACATTCATAGATATCTATGATAAACGAACACAACGACATATAGTTATTTTTTCCTTTTCTACTATGCCATTATCTCCTTTTCCAAAAATCAATATAAGAAAAAAAGTTTAATACAGGATTTTTTTTACTTCTCATAGGTGTACATCCTTAATTAATATGTATATGTTGTTTACAAATGTTTGTTGTTATGAAAAGTTCGCTCTCATCAAAGAGGCGAAAATTAAACTGAAGTGAAAATTTCGTGGTATACAAACATGTCGGAGCCTTTATAAAGCAGTCGGTTACATTGAGATTCAGTCTGATCATGAGCTATGGTTATCATTCCTATAGTCTTATACAAACTGTCATATTGATTTACCACTTTACCGAAACGTAAATTCAATGGCATTTACCGATCGATATTCAGGGATACAGAAAAGGAAACAAAAAACAAAAAAACAAAAATCAAAAAGAAACACGGAAACAAATTGGTTTGCGACCAATGAATCCAGATCAGAATTTAACTCCAGACATCATTAAACCACAATGGACCCTGTTTTATGGCATGCCCATTTAAAGGCGATTATGATAAAAAAAAAAAGACCACCTGTGTTCTATCAGGCAGTGTTCCACTATCAAAATGAATGTAAATTAATAATAAAAATGTGTCAAGGCGTCTACGGACCAATACTGCGCTGTGAAATAAATTAACAGAATTAGCAGAACTGACAATTCTCGACAAAATCCAACTACGTTTGCAGTTATAGACTGGCCCCCGTCTCTAGAATATTATAAGATATTAAATTATTTAGAAAAAAAATAACTCTAATAATTTTGATCACTTGGATGTCTGATCCCAAGTTCTAAACTAGGGGAGATAAACTAGTAGTAAAATGCAGTTTAGAATTTCTTCTTAAAAACTTAAAGGCTGGTAGCCAGTCTGTTGTAGTTACTGGCCACATTTATGAAACCTCCGACAAAATTGAGTTTATTGTGGTTATTTTGACAAGGTATATATTGGCCGATACAGATATATTTAGTTGAAGAAGAAGATGCATAAAGCAGACCAAAAACAGTGCAAGTGGGTTTTTTGGTGATGAAATGAGGACCAGCGAATGAAGGAAAATGTATTATATGAAAAGCTTTAATCGAATTAGAATTTTATATAAAAGAAAAAAATAAAGAAACAAAATTGAACACTTCACCATGATATCGAGATTTTCCTCTGTGATGTTGGTGTAATAATTCCAGGATGCTTTGACGTTTTTGTTTAAAACCATGCCAGCCTTCGCATTGTACTCTTCCAGGAATTGTACGCCCTCAGCTTCGGTACCAGCCTGGGCCCGTCCTAACCCCAGGGCCAGTGACGACACCACCACTGTAACAATCCACATTGTTTCACGGTAACGTTGTTTTTAGCACAACACTGTAGCTATGTTTCCTCCACGTTGATGAGGTGTAACGGCTCTTTGTAGTAAAACAGCCTAGCTATATAGGCTGGACTTTCTCTCCATGGTGTACCTGCGCACCTGTTCACTGTAAGATAATGCTCACAACATATGTACATGGATACTCACCACGCGCTTAATTTGCATATTAACAACAAGGTATCCGTCCGCATGTGGCGGTATACTACGTATAAGTATGTAAGACCTAAGCATATACTAGAGTAATACGATGGCTGGTTTCACACTTCACACAAAGTAGGAACATATACATTTTACAAAAATGTCAAACCACATAATGAATTTTAGTATTAATATTTTATATATCAATTGTAAAGTGAACTCCGTGACAAACCATTTACATAAATGTGATTAACGTCCTAGTACAAATCAAAAGCGGAGACTGACAATAATTAAAATCAAAAGCATTGACATTCGGCTCATTAAGACTACATACATGGGACGTGTATCCGGTGGGTAAGTAATACACTGTACAGTTCACATTAACTGTATCTACTGCGGTGTACAGTTCACATTAACTGTATCTACTGCGGTGTACAGTTCACATTAACTCTATCTACTGCGGTGTACAGTTCACATTAACTCTATCTACTGCGGTGTACAGTTCACATTAACTCTATCTACTGCGGTGTACAGTTCACATTAACTCTATCTACTGCGGTGTACAGTTCACATTAACTCTATCTACTGCGGTGTACAGTTCACATTAACTCTATCTACTGCGGTGTACAGTTCACATTAACTCTATCTACTGCGGTGTACAGTTCACATTAACTCTATCTACTGCGGTGTACAGTTCACATTAACTCTATCTACTGCGGTGTACAGTTCACATTAACTCTATCTACTGCGGTGTACAGTTCACATTAACTCTATCTACTGCGGTGTACAGTTCACATTAACTCTATCTACTGCGGTGTACAGTTCACATTAACTCTATCTACTGCGGTGTACAGTTCACATTAACTCTATCTACTGCGGTGTACAGTTCACATTAACTCTATCTACTGCGGTGTACAGTTCACATTAACTCTATCTACTGCGGTGTACAGTTCACATTAACTCTATCTACTGCGGTGTACAGTTCACATTAACTCTATCTACTGCGGTGTACAGTTCACATTAACTCTATCTACTGCGGTGTACAGTTCACATTAACTCTATCTACTGCGGTGTACAGTTCACATTAACTCTATCTACTGCGGTGTACAGTTCACATTAACTCTATCTACTGCGGTGTACAGTTCACATTAACTCTATCTACTGCGGTGTACAGTTCACATTAACTCTATCTACTGCGGTGTACAGTTCACATTAACTCTATCTACTGCGGTGTACAGTTCACATTAACTCTATCTACTGCGGTGTACAGTTCACATTAACTCTATCTACTGCGGTGTACAGTTCACATTAACTCTATCTACTGCGGTGTACAGTTCACATTAACTCTATCTACTGCGGTGTACAGTTCACATTAACTCTATCTACTGCGGTGTACAGTTCACATTAACTCTATCTACTGCGGTGTACAGTTCACATTAACTCTATCTACTGCGGTGTACAGTTCACATTAACTCTATCTACTGCGGTGTACAGTTCACATTAACTCTATCTACTGCGGTGTACAGTTCACATTAACTCTATCTACTGCGGTGTACAGTTCACATTAACTCTATCTACTGCGGTGTACAGTTCACATTAACTCTATCTACTGCGGTGTACAGTTCACATTAACTCTATCTACTGCGGTGTACAGTTCACATTAACTCTATCTACTGCGGTGTACAGTTCACATTAACTCTATCTACTGCGGTGTACAGTTCACATTAACTCTATCTACTGCGGTGTACAGTTCACATTAACTCTATCTACTGCGGTGTACAGTTCACATTAACTCTATCTACTGCGGTGTACAGTTCACATTAACTCTATCTACTGCGGTGTACAGTTCACATTAACTCTATCTACTGCGGTGTACAGTTCACATTAACTCTATCTACTGCGGTGTACAGTTCACATTAACTCTATCTACTGCGGTGTACAGTTCACATTAACTCTATCTACTGCGGTGTACAGTTCACATTAACTCTATCTACTGCGGTGTACAGTTCACATTAACTCTATCTACTGCGGTGTACAGTTCACATTAACTCTATCTACTGCGGTGTACAGTTCACATTAACTCTATCTACTGCGGTGTACAGTTTACATTAACTCTATCCACTGCGGTGTACAGTTCACATTAAATCTATCCACTGCGGTGTACAGTTCACATTAACTCTATCTACTGCGGTGTACAGTTCACACCCAGAATGACGAAGATTTAACGTTATATATCCAACACTAATGAATATATGGACTATAATACATTCTAAGCTCTATTCAAAGGACTCGTTAGACCTCATCTTGAAAATGCCAACGAAGTGTGGAGCCCGCATCTGACAAAACATATAGAAGCCATTGAAAACGTCCAGAGAAGAGCCACTAAATTGTTACCAGGTACTTGGCCATCCCTGTGAAAATGCCTTTCATTTTTTTGGGGAGTTATTACTTTACGCATCCTGCTCAAAAATTTGAATGCCTTGCATGTTGATTTTGATTTAGAATAACTTTTGTTTGGTAATACTCAACTTTCGGTAGAAACCAACACAAACATTTTTAGACAAGCGCATCATTACACCAAATCCAGCAATAGGTTTTGATAATTATAACTATTGGTCCTTATTTTTATTTATGTGTGTACGTTGTTATATATGTTTATAAAATTGCCTTTCAGTGCCTGATTTCTTTGTTACATTGATTTTGTTCATTATACAATTACTATACGAGGCAGATGTCATGAAATTTTGTATAATTTATGATTTATTCAAATGCGGATCCTTTTCACAACTTACACGATTTCTTTTCTAGGTAACAAAAAAATGAACTGAATATACTTTCTGATAATTAATTATCACACACGTTGTGAACGCTAATTACTCTAATTGGAAATGGAAGGACAATTTACGTTTCACCCTAACTATTAATGATTAATGTTATTTAAATAATTCAGATAATACTTTGTATGTCCATGCTCTTGTCAGAATTTATTCAAACCGTATTGAGCTGATAGAAGGGGATTTTTAAGTCCTGCAGTCAGAGTAAAATCTGTGTATCTGTGTTTGTGTACGACACTATAACTATAGTTGTATTGAATTTAAGTTCGAAGGGGCGTCTGAACTCATAAATACTCTACACGAAAATCCTTATGCAACCGACAAAAACGGTGGTTACGTGAAATGGAAGGATCAATTAAGTAACTCGTTAACTAATCTTATTGCAGATGATCATGATAATAAACTTGCTACGCTGAACGAGTATGTTAAAAATTTGAAAGCTAAGGAAACCGACCAAATAACTAATGCAGAAATTAATGATGTAACTAAAAATATCACAGATATATTTACTACGTCCGCCAACCAGTCATTCGGTCGCAAATCTGTTTACCGCGGAAATATTCATGAAAATAACAAACCATGGTTTACATCAAATTGTAAAAAGCTTCGAAAAGAATTTCACAAAGCCAAACAGAACTATCGTAAATTAAAAAATGATGTTAACAAGCACGCCTTGAAAAGGAAAAGTCGTAATTACAGGAAAGAGGTAAATAAAGCATACAAAACCTATGCATTCAACATGGAAAAGAAAATAAGAGATTCAGTAAAGGAGAGTCCAAAATTCCTATGGAATATTCTAAATAGGTTTTCGGGTAAACCCAAATCGTCAAAAGCTAATATACCAATAAACGAACTATATAACTATTTTAAAAATTTAAATTCAGCTAGCTATGAGGAAGATAATAATGAAGGACTTCTACAAGATATCGATAACGATGAAGTCTCTGAAGATCTCAATGCTGAAATTACCGAAACGGAAATTATTCGATCGATAGAAAGCCTAAAAAATAATAAAGCGAGCGGAATCGATGAAATACGGAATGAATATATAAAAAATACTCTCAATCAGTTTTTGCCTTTATATATAGATTTTTTCAACATCATTCTCAACACTGGGTTAATACCCCAAGAATGGACAGTTGGTATTATTAAACCTATATACAAAAATAAAGGTAACCAGGGCGATCCGGATAATTATAGGGCGATAACTCTGGTGTCATGCTTGGGAAAAGTATTTACCTCTATAATTAATGGTAGACTAACAAAATTATCTGATAAGATAAACCTGATATCCTCCGCCCAAGCGGGATTTCGAAAGGGATATTCCACTAATGAAAACATTTTTATATTGCATTCCCTAATTTCTTTATATTTTTCAAAGGGTAAGAAGTTATATTGTTCATTCGTTGATTTTAAAAAGGCCTTTGATACGGTGTGGCGAGCAGGCTTGTGGAAAAAATTACAAAATAGTAACATTACGGGCAAAATATTTAAAGTCCTTTATAATTTATATCAAAATACCAAATCATGCGTAATAAATGGTAATGATACATCCGACTTTTTCATGTGCAATGTCGGGGTAAAACAAGGAGAAAACTTATCGCCATTTTTGTTTTCCCTCTTTCTTAACGATTTAGAGGATTTCCTCAATCAACGTAATGTTTCTTGTTTGAATGAAGTGTATGCTCTTAGTGATCAAAATTTAGGTTTGTACTTAAAATTGTTTATTATATTATATGCTGATGATACAGTGCTTTTATCAGAAACACCAGATGGCCTACAGAACGCATTGAATGAATTCCAAAATTATTGTAATATATGGAAATTAACAGTTAATACACAAAAAACTAAAGTTTTGATTTTTGAAAAAAGAAAAAGTAAAAGAGACCATCACTTTACGTTAAATAATGAGATTTTAGAAATACAAGATTCGTACACATATCTTGGAATAATATTAAACTACAATGGTGTTTTTACAAAAGCCAAAAGTAAACTAACAGAGCAAGCAAAAAAAGCTTTATATGCATTGTATATTAAGATTAGAAATATTTCCATTCCTGTAGATCTTCAACTGAAATTATTTGATGCACTTGTGTCACCAATTTTATTATATGGATGTGAAATCTGGGGCTATGAAAATACAAAAAGTATCGAAAAAATACACTTACAGTTTTGTAAGGAAATTCTTAACATTCGGAAGAGCACCCCAAATTATATGGTATATGGTGAGTTAGGAAGGTATCCCCTAGAAATTGAAATCAGTGTTAGAATGGTTATGTTCTGGCATAAGCTTATAACGGGTGGATCGAAATTATCTAGTGTAATGTATAAGTTAATGTACAATTTGCACCAGAATTCTTTATTAAGTTTTAAATGGTTAACGTATATACGAGATATCTTAAACAATACTGGATTTAATAATTTATGGACTTTCCAAATATCATGTACAATTAATAGACAATGCTTGAAAAATATCATTAAGCAGAGATTATGCGATCAATTCATTCAAAGTTGGTTTCATGATGTTGAAACCTCCTCGCGAGGGCAAGTTTACTCCTTATTCAAATTTCAGTTTAATATTGAACCATATCTTTTAAAGCTAAATCGTAATGAACGAAAAGTAATATGTAAATTTAGAACATCAAATATAAAATTTCCTATAGAAACAGGAAGATGGAATCGAGTCCCACGCGAGGAAAGGTTATGTCCCCTATGTAATAACTGTGTTGGGGACGAATACCACTACTTATACCAATGTACTAATGTATCTGTTGTAGCTCTTAGACAACTTTATATACCAAATTATTATTATGTCAACCCAACTTATATCAAAATGAAAGGAATGTTCTCAATTTGTAACACGGTACTCTTAACAAAAGTAAGTAAATTTATACAAAGAGTAATGAAGCTACTTAATATCTAAAATAATTTAGCTAAAAGAATTATTGAAATGGGTTGTTATGGTATGAACTGTATCATGTGTCATATTATATTATGTGAGTACTATGTCCATCAATGTATACTATGTATTATGTGACCTCTCGTTACGCACGTATACGTGTGGCGTAAGTGTAAAAAAATAAAACTTGATAAAAAAAACCTTGAAAACTTGAAGTCAGGGCGAATCCCCGTCGAGCTCCGCTGATTTTGATAGTTACAACGTTGTTGTTGCTTATATTTTGTTTGTTTTATCGTTTCACACAAGTCTTGAAAGATATGGTTTATTTTCAGAAATGAATTGTCAAAGCTATATAGTCATGCCGATAAACAGTTTCCAATGCGTAGTTTTATTTTTTTGGCAACGGTACAAGGATCCTTAACGATAATTTCCTATCTTTACCATCCGGGTTCTGCTCCCTGCAGGTAGGGCGTAAGAATTGCACCCGTTGCCCCCATTGCATGATCGTAAGAGGCGACTTAATTTGGGATCTTATCTTCTTTCTAAACTACTTTCTTCTTCCTAATGTTTCCCTTGTCGATAATGTCTCACTTTTGGCCTTTAGTTGAGCGTTCGTCCCTGTGAGGAAAGCTTTGTGTTCTGTCCCCTGGCCGAGACATACCATAGTCTGTAAAAATCGTAGTTTCTACTCCCGCCTAACGCTCAGCAATTTAGGAGTGGGACGATTGGTTCGCCCGTTGTCAGTATAATGTGACCGGGTGGGATGTACTGCTGGGTGTCTTCGGCAGTATGTTTCAGTGAGGTAGCACTAAACAGTCGGCATCAATTCCGCGCTATCACAAGGAGACAAACACGAACATATCGCAGCTCCCCAAAACACACACGCATACACTACACGCATGCATCTTGCACACAGGGGAGGCCGTCCTTAAATGCCCATAGCTGTTGATAGGACGTTAAACAATACTTAACCAAAAACCAAACCAATCTGCTTCATGTTCGTAGATAGAAAGTATTGTTTCTTAAAGAAATGGTCATCTGATGGCAGGGTGCTTAAACTAGAATTCACAAGATGTCCTCTTTGTGCGAATAAAGCAGTATATGGTTCGTGTAAAGGGACCGTGTTTACAAAACCAGTGTGAAGATCTACCCTACGGAAGCAGGTATTGGGATTAACATTTTAGTTCTTTTGGCGTCTAATTAAGATATATAAATATTTGCTACACATATAATACACACACGTTATGTCTAATTATAATTTAAAGTGCGTTAGATCCTTAAAAATAAGAAAAGATTAATCAGGGCAATGGTATTATTACAAAACGTGTTAGCACGCACGAGAACATTGTGGAGCTAGTTGGGGACATAAAGAAGAGTAATAAATACATAAACGTAATAGAAGCCCTATAAATACATAAATAACCTATATAAATCCTCCGGACCAGACATACTGCAAAGTGTGTTTGTTTGTTTGCTTGTTTTGGGTTTACTGTCATCGCAACGGTGAGGGTCAAATGGGTTGGTGCCTAGGGAGACAACGGTGAGGGTCGTATGGGTCGGTGCCTAGGGAGACAACGGTGAGGGTCATATGAGTCGGTGCCTAGGGAGAAAACGGTGAAGGTCATATGGGTCGGTCCCTAGGGGGAAAACGGTGAGGGTCGTATGGGTCGGTGCCTAGGGAGACAACGTTGAGGGTCATATGGGTCGGTGCCTAGGGAGACAACGGTGAGGGTCAAATGGGTCGGTGCCTAGGGAGACAACGGTGAGGGTCATATGGGTCGGTGCCTAGGGAGACAACGGTGAGGGTCATATGGGTCGGTGCCTAGGGAGACAACGGTGAGGGTCATATGGGTCGGTGCCTAGGGAGACAACGGTGAGGGTCATATGGGTCGGTGCCTAGGGAGACAACGGTGAGGGTCATATGGGTCGGTGCCTAGGGAGACAACGGTGAGGGTCATATGGGTCGGTGCCTAGGGAGACAACGGTGAGGGTCATATGGGTCGGTGCCTAGGGAGACAACGGTGAGGGTCATATGGGTCGGTGCCTAGGGAGACAACGGTGAGGGTCATATGGGTCGGTGCCTAGGGAGACAACGGTGAGGGTCATATGGGTCGGTGCCTAGGGAGACAACGGTGAGGGTCATATGGGTCGGTGCCTAGGGAGACAACGGTGAGGGTCATATGGGTCGGTGCCTAGGGAGACAACGGTGAGGGTCATATGGGTCGGTGCCTAGGGAGACAACGGTGAGGGTCATATGGGTCGGTGCCTAGGGAGACAACGGTGAGGGTCATATGGGTCGGTGCCTAGGGAGACAACGGTGAGGGTCATATGGGTCGGTGCCTAGGGAGACAACGGTGAGGGTCATATGGGTCGGTGCCTAGGGAGACAACGGTGAGGGTCATATGGGTCGGTGCCTAGGGAGACAACGGTGAGGGTCATATGGGTCGGTGCCTAGGGAGACAACGGTGAGGGTCATATGGGTCGGTGCCTAGGGAGACAACGGTGAGGGTCATATGGGTCGGTGCCTAGGGAGACAACGGTGAGGGTCATATGGGTCGGTGCCTAGGGAGACAACGGTGAGGGTCATATGGGTCGGTGCCTAGGGAGACAACGGTGAGGGTCATATGGGTCGGTGCCTAGGGAGACAACGGTGAGGGTCATATGGGTCGGTGCCTAGGGAGACAACGGTGAGGGTCATATGGGTCGGTGCCTAGGGAGACAACGGTGAGGGTCATATGGGTCGGTGCCTAGGGAGACAACGGTGAGGGTCATATGGGTCGGTGCCTAGGGACACAACGGTGTGGGTCATATGAGTGGGGAGCCTAGGGAGACAACGGTGAGGGTCATATGGGACCGTGCCTAGGGAGACAAAGGTGAGGGTCATATGGGTCGTTGCCTATGGAGAAAACGGTGAGGGTCATATGGGTCGGTGCCTAGGGAGACAACGGTGAGGGTCATATGGGTCGGTGCCTAGGGACACAACGGTGGGGGTCATATGAGTGGGGAGCCTAGGGAGACAACGGTGAGGGTCATATGGGGCGGGTGCCTAGGGAGACAACGGTGAGGGTCATATGGATCGGTGCCTAGGGAGACAACGGTGATGGTCATATGGGGCGGGTTCCTAGGTCGACAACGGTGAGGGTCATATGGGGCGGGTGTCTATGGAGACAACGGTGATGGTCATATGGGTCGGTGCCTAGGGAGACAACGGTGATCGTCATATGGGTCGGTGCCTAGGGAGACAACGGTAAGGGGCTTTGGGACGGGTGCCTAGGGAGACAACGGTGAGGGTCATATGGGTCGGGGCCTAGGGAGACAACGGTGAGGGGCATATGGGTCGGTGCCTAGGGAGACAACGGTGAGGGCCATATGGATCGGTGCCTAGGGAGACAACGGGGAGGGTCATAGGGGTCGGTGCCTAGGGAGACAACGGTGAGGGCCATATGGATCGGTGCCTAGGGAGACAACGGTGATGGTCATATGGGTCGGGGCCTAGGGAGACAACGGTGAGGGTCATATGGGTTTGGTGCCTCGGGGGACAACGGTGAGGGTCATATGGGTCGGTGCCTAGGGAGACAACGGTGAGGGTCATATGGGTCGGATGTCTAGGGAGACAACGGTGATGGTCATATGGGTCGGGTGGCTAGGGAGACAACGGTGATGGTCATATGGGTTGAGTGTCTAGGGAGGTAACGGTGAGGGTCATATGGGTTGGGTGTCTAGGGAGACAACGGGGATGGTCATATGGGTCGGGTGTCTAGGGAGACAACGGTGATGGTCATATGGGTCGGGTGTCTAGGGAGACAACGGTGAGGGTCATATGGGTTGGGTGTCTAGGGAGACAACGGTGAGGGTCATATGGGTCGGGTGCCCAGGACGACACCACTGGAAAGAAAGAGAGTGTTGTATTCTTTAAGACGGCAGCTTACTGTATTAGTTATCAATCAAGTGTATATATTGTTTAGCTTAAAACGGCAGCAACCCGACATTATGTATCTGGTTCCTCGTCTTAATTTTATAAAAAAAAATATATATATATATTCTTAATGTGGATATTGTATGTTAAATGACCATTCGTCAAATGCATGGACAATTCCTGTAGAATAGATGTTTTACATCAATTGACCGTTTTATGTAAAATCGTCGTTTTATTAAAAATGGACATCTTCACGCATTTCCGTTTTACGTTAAAGAACCGTCTCTGAGACCGATTATTATTAACCAACGGTGTAAAATCTTTCACCTCTTAATTTTATGAGGAAATATTCCAGTTATTATGGATAAATTGTATTATCATGTCGCTAATATTTTATGAGGTATTATAAATTTCCAATGAAAGGTTAATTGGCTTATGGTCAAGACTCTAGTGACCAGTTCTGATATCAGCGCCTTGGGACTAAACAATCTTCCCATGATATAGCGCATAGCTTTCATGTGCCTTCCGTTCACACCGCCCACTATATAATCCACCTTGACCGAGTGCCTTCCGTTCACACCACACCGTCCACTATATAATCCACCTTGACCGAAAAAGGATGGGATGCTATAAGAGGCGTAGCCAGAGTCTTGGTTACAACAATGGATATTCGATACTTGTTTTCACAACGTAACCTATGGAAACGTACTGTTAATTTAATTTCAAACCGCAGTAATGCTGTTATAAGCCAATAACAGTAAGACCTATTACATAGGAATGTTTCCAGGTCGGACACTGTTTGGGACTTGCCATCATACTGTCACTGAGTAATCGGGGACCAAACAGGACGTGACGTTATGTTTCAATTATACCGGAAATTCATGTACTGTTTTCGATTGACACATCCTGGAATATAATTAAATGAAACTGTGCTGCATATTGTCATAAATGTTATAAAGATGCATTTCAATCCTGTCATATCAAACGTTGCTAAAACATTATATACGTACCAATTTAAGATGTTTTTGATATGTTCTAAGTCGCATAGACGTGTCATTTTTCCTTTGTTCTAGTTATACCATATGGTATAATTGGGGCTCCACCCCCTTAGTTATTCCTCAGATTTGAAGTACCTCATTGGTCGATACACCTAATCCAATGAAACCGACGTTTGCCTATTAGCGTCAAATAAGGCTGTGTCAGTTTGAGGTACTCCAAAACCGTGGGAAAATTTGAGAGGCCGGAAATAAATAATCAAAACTTCCACAATGTTTAACGTTAATTTAGTTGTAGAATTGACCGTTACTGTCGTTGATAGTATCACGGACTTAGATAACTACTTCCGTGATAGTATGTACATTTAGTGAAATTGAACAAACGATACCGTCGTCGTTGATTGTACACATTAAACTGCAAAGTCCATAATATTTCAATGTTGATACCGGCTCGGCAAATCTCTTACTAAGACCAACAGTTTCTTTGTTATCCGTGTCATCCTCATCCGTAATGGCAGAAAGAAGATATTTATCAAATGTCCGCAAATCATCTTGTACATGTATAAGGCCTTCTAGTGCGTCATCTAGGTCCACGTCGTCTTCGAAACGTTCCATCAGTTGTGATAAATGTATCATCGAATGGTTCTGCTTCGGACAGATCTGGCGAAGAATCTTTTTACGTAATCTGACATCTTTAACCTCTATAAGCTCGAACTGATTGAATAGATTAGAGTTGTTACACACTTCAAATCACGTGACACTATATGCGACAAAAGGCTCTCGCGGATATGTCAGTCATCTCACTCGAAGGGCGGGGCTCAACCCTCGTACGCTTCGCGTACTCGGATTGAACGCGCCCCTCTCGTTGTGATAAGTGACATAATATTCGCTCGAGTCTATGATATAACCATTATAAGAGCCAACAGCTGTATCTGTTTGTTGTAGGTTTTTATCCTTTCATTTTTTCACTTATGTTCCCTGCACCCCTGGAAATCGAAGGCTCACGGTCCATCATCCTGTAGATAATACAGAACTAGTTTGAATCTTGATAAACATCAAAAGAATCGCACGGCAAACATTATACAAATTATGGACTTATGGAATTATGTGTTTAATACGAAAAAAAATCAAATAAGATCATCTTTCAAAATTGAAAGGAATATCAAGTGTTGGTTATTATTAGATTCTAGATATATATTTTATAAGTCGAACATTTGAAGTGTGTGTGTAGGCTGGAGTTCTGACTGTTCCTTTTTTTATGGTTTTCTGACCGATACTAATATTGTCGCAATGTACAATCCCTATATAATAATAACATACCATGAGAAAAACATGTAACATTTACTTGGAATATAAGGCTGAGGGTACTTGATGTACAATATATTTGTAATCCCTAAGTTTATTAAATGTCATTTTTATTCTCCAACATTTTCACCAATAACAGCTATCTTCGTGCCTTCAATTTTCCTATGACATATTCCAGGGCATCCTCGATATCCATGGGTTACGCCCACTTTCGCTCTCTGTCATAGTAAAATTAAAGGCACAAAGATAATCGCTGCGCTGATACCTGTTCTTTGAAGATTACAAAGGAGCGACACTCGACTTCAAAGCCTGTCATTTGCGACTGAGTGATATTTATGATGTACATCTGAGCCTTCAATGTTGATATGCCATATTCCTGGGGTGTAGAGAGCGAAAGTGAACGTAACCCGGCCTGGTTATCAAGGATGGATGACTATATCATACTCAACACATTTCCCCATTGCTATGGTGTGAAGAAGTGAGAGTACCTATTTACAATTATGGACTTCAGATGAGGTCTATCCGTGATTTAAAAACCTGGTCTGAATAATATTCACTAAAGAAACCGAAAGCCGAGGTGAATATTGTTCAGACCAGGTCCGTAAATCACGGATGGGCCGAAACTGAAGTCAACAGCTATTTTATTATATGACATTTTACAATGAGATTAATCATGTCTCATGTTATAAACCCATGGATGGTAAGAACCATGTTGGAATAACAGATTGAATGACTTCGAATACAAAATAACATACACAATTTCAGATTCAATTCATGTGATGTTTAATTTCAAGTTAATATCATTTACATAATCGACATCGTCAATAGCATTACATAGTTCAGAACTTGATGAGATAATTCATTTGTAGTGAAATTCGGTAGTGTTATCAATATTTGTTACAGATTTACAGACTGACTGGTTAATTACCTAAGCCTATTTTTAGTAATTTTTCTATTTATAGGTCGAGGTTTGTACCACTTTTCTGTTCATAGAGCGAGGTCTGTAACATATGATTTGATTGTCTGTTAATCGATGGCTGGGAAATTACGTAGACCCATTTTTAGTAGCGGTCTATAACAGTTTTCTATGTATAGGTCGAGGTCTGTAACACTTTTCTATTCATAGAACGAGGTCAGTAACAGACAAATGACGTCGCTCCTCCAATCAGGGCTGGGAATTATAATAATTTACCAGAATGAATGCCTGGTTTATGACAAGTAATGCGACCTTATCAGGAGGACGCAATGTTTAAAAGCGTACATACATTGGAGGCTTACTAAGTAGAAGTAGCCTGATATGAGTAAACCACTAACTTTCTACTGTTTTAAAGCTGTACAAGATAAAGGCGGTCTCCGTCCGTTCGTTTCGTGACAGGGTGTTGAACTTTTAAATATTTGTGTTGCAACTTGATCAAATATGGTTCATAACATGATGCGAATATAGTTGTATTACTTCTTTTTGGTGTGAAATAAGGCGAATTATAAGTCAAGTTTCAAGATTCAAGATTTTTTTATTACGATTTGACACACAAAGTGTGTAACAAGAGGTCAAACAAAATAACATAGACAGATTCAGCAATATTTCATAGATAGATTCAGCAATATTTCATAGATAGATTCACCAATATTTCACATTGTTTGATGTACATATGTATCAGAGATATTGTTACAAAGTATCATTTTAACCAAAACATGGAGAGATTTAGCATCATTTCATACATGTGAAACAGTAAGATTATACAAATGTACATGAACAGATTCAGCATTATTTTCTTACATGTGGAACAGTAATATTACACATGATTATTTCATACATGTGAAACAGTAGTATTATACAAAGAAAAATTTAGCAGTATTTCACACATGTAGATTACATGTGAACAGATTCAGCTTTAGTTCACACGAGTGAGAGTAGATTACACATGAAAAGATTCAGCATTAGTTCATGCATGTGAAACAGCAAGACTATACATGACCGGATTAATCAGCATTATTCATATATGTATTAAATACACAATTTTCACAGCAAATTTATTCAGATTTGCCATAATGCAAAGTACAATATTTTTGACATACTGATATATTTCAATTGTTATTTTTTATAATTATTTGCAGTTTTACAAGAAATGTACCAACCCTTTTAATTAATCGTTTGTTACATATCGTAAACATTCCTTTCATTTTATTGACAATTGGGTTCGTGTAATAATATTTTGGAATAACTTTGTCCCTAATCTGGCGTATGGATTCTTGTTGACATTTAAACAAATAATGAAATTCATCTCCTGTTTCATTTCTATTACACAAAGTACATTCTCTTTCCTCTCGAGGAATTCCCATCCAACAGCCAAATATCCAGAGGCAGCGGGAAATTGACGAGCGAAATTTGCAAAACATAACACGATCCCTCTTGTTTAGTTGAGTTAAGTAATTTTCAAAACCAAAATTAGGTTTAAATAATAGATAATTTTGTCCTCTACTACTTTTTTCGATATCGGCATACCAATTTTGAATAAACTGGCCATAAAGCTTTGTGTTACAAAATGTTTAAGTTTTTGTCTGATAAATGACCCATCTTCTCTGCAGTGGCAGTGAAGATATATTATACCATTGTTGTAGTTTGCTGTCAATATAAATACAAGGATTTATAGAGCACAGACAATCATCATCGACCAAGGCGGAGATCGATAACATTTTTCTGTTCTCAATAACTACGTAAACATATAATGAAATGGCCATAATTTAGATTTTCTTTTTTAAAAATATTGAAGTGCTCTTTTCTTTTTTCAAACAATCATAAAAATTATCTTAAAGGTAAAAAAGACATTCATCTTTTTAAAACAAAAACAAAATCTATCTTGAGATATCGCCAAAAGAACAGCTTTTTATTACATTTTTACCAGTGAAAAGTGAGAAATTATCGATTTAATTAAAACTTGCATCTTCGTTGCAGCGGATATACGAAATGGTATATTTTCACGTGTGAGGCTATCATATTAAATGTTTAAAAATCAAAATGGCACTTTCTATTCAATGCATTCAGAACCGTATATTTTCAGTTTAAGATCCAGATGAAGCAACGGTAGAACAAGTAGTTGTTTTATAAACATATTTGCATCATCGATACTCCAGGGGTTACACTCATAGCATATCAAAATTGAAGGTTCGTGGGTAGCTAATTGATTGGTCTCAGGTAAAAAATCCTTGACCAATCGCTAGGCTGATACCTTTCCTTTAAGAATTAAGAGGAGCAACACTCGAATTCAAAGTCAGTCAATTTTACCGTTACGCGACCGCAAAATTAGTTTGGTGTACACCAAAGTGTTAAACCATTCTTCTTGTCTCATCTACAAGGTGGGGCATGTTGAGTTATCAATTTTGCTATGGAATATTCCAGAGAGTGTAAGTGAGCGTAACCCCTGTATCAAAAATGCAAACAAAAGATATAGAACCAATGGAATATGAATGTTTAAACTACTGAGAAATTAGGTATTGCTAATATGATACTGCAAATATAGCCATATACACTATATCTATGAAAGTGATGGGGTTTCCCGGACTTAAAAAAATACTTTCAATACTTTCCCATCTGAGGACCAACTTTTGAATAAACTTTTTGTGACCGTGATGTAATATGCAAAAACAAATCGTATTACGGAAAAAGTGGTCCTCCTTTGGGAAAGTGCTCAAATACTGAAAAACAGGGTTGATCAAGTTTCTCTAAACTGCGACAGGTGTTTCTCAGGTTAAATCAGTTTGTCATTGCCAATATCTATATGTTCTATGTAGCCGAATGTGTAACGCAGTTTACCTGTGACTATAAAATAAACGGGGCAGGTTCGAATCCTCACCCTTTTTTTTTTTTTCTTTTTTTCTTTTTTTTTTTAAATATTTAGGCATGTGATCATTTTCCTTAATAAAGCAATATTTTGTTTTTCAAATCGATGGAAAATTTTGTTTACATTTTAATAACATACCTATTGATTTATCAGTTTTGTTAGTAATAATTTCGTTACTATTTAGTGCGACATGCGGATTATCGCCCGAGACCGGATACTTTCTCAGAACTCATTCTGAATGCTACCGATTTACCTAGTCCGAATTATTCTGACGTTTTATCGACTTTTTTTCATATCGGTCTGTCGTCGATTAACGTCAGAACTCCGGCCCTCTATAATATGCGGGAAATATGCGACCCGCGCCCGGGTCGCACTTCAAACTGATATTTTAGAAACAAATCGTCACTTTCACACACATGTCGCACATGGATCGACAGATCTTTTCATTATGCACAAGATGAACATACATAACATTCCTCAAACAACTAATACAATCACTAAAAACATATTTTTTCAAACTTACTCTGTTTTTCTCTAGTTTTTTGATAGCCCCGCCTTCTAATGCCACCTGACTAAAATCTCGCCGGCCTACGTCATAACGTTGGGAAATACCTTCGGTAACGCGAGATCTCGTCAAGTCATGTGACATTTCTCATGGCCTAATTTCCATAAAAAACATGGGTTGGTATAGAAAACGTTGGAAAATACTTTTCGTAATGATCTTTGAAACATGTTATTGATACCAACTAGTGCATAATGAAAAGATCTTTCGATCCATGTGCGACATGTGTGTGAAAGTGACGATTTGTTTCTAAAATATCAGTTTGAAGTGCGCTCCGGGCGCGGGTCGCATATTTCCCGCATATTATAGAGGGCCGGAGTTCTGACGTTAATCGACGACAGACCGATATGAAAAAAGTTGATAAAACGTCAGAATAATTCGGACTACGATTTACCGAACGCAGGTAGTAGTGATGAAAATTAAATCCGTTCACAACTGTTTCGGACTTAGATAACATCTAATCTAATTCCGTGATTACATATAAGCGAATAATTTGTTATAAATCAATATAAAAAACGTGAAATAAGCATTGTGTTGAGCCTTTATCGTTAAACGCATGTATTATTACCCATGGCCTTAAATTCGTCTGTTTACAATAATCTATTTTTAGACACAGGATTCCGATATAGCTACGTATACCTGTATAAAAATACCTGAGGACGCGTCATAACAGTGCACGATTGGATGCGCGCACTAGCGTAACATAATTTTGGGGAAATAGGCATAGCAACCCGCCATACCTCTTTCCACTGTTCTCGTTACTCCTGTTCCCAAATTCCCACTGTTCTCGTTACTCCTGATCCCAAATTTCCACTGTTCTCGTTACTCCTGTTCCCAAATTCCCACTGTTCTCGTTACTCCTGATCCCAAATTTCCACTGTTCTCGTTACTCCTGTTCCCAAATTCCCACTGTTCTCGTTACTCCTGATCCCAAATTTCCACTGTTCTCGTTACTCCTGTTCCCAAATTCCCACTGTTCTCGTTACTCCTGATCCCAAATTACCACTTCTCGTTACTCCTGATCCCAAATTCCCACTGTTCTCGTTACTCCTGTTTCCAAATTCCCACTGTTCTCGTTACTCCTGATCCCAAATTCTCACTGTTCTCGTTACTCCTGATCCCAAATTTCCACTGTTCTCGTTACTCCTGTTCCCGAGTTCCAACTGTACTCGTTACTCATGTTCATAACAGGAATAACGAGGTACAGTGTAATCAACGACAGTGGAAATGTTGGAACATGAATAACGAGGATCAGAATGCCTATTATTATATTTATTCGTTTGTAAAAATAGACGTTAAAAATGTATTCATCAATCTTCGAGTACGGGGATGATGGCGGACGTGATTTTGGATCACGTTAACAGTTTACCCTGACACCTTAGTGTTATATTGATATACTGTGTAACGTAACATGACATATATTCTTTTCCCTACATATGGGGGTGTACTTGTTTCCCATAATCGGTTTATGGAAGCATATTTCATTGGTAGATGTCAAGTCTACTTACGTGTCAGCAATAAAATTTTACAAAACACTTATCTTTAGATGTCAACGTCAATAAATGATGTCTTGGGAAAAGATGTGTTCAAGAATTATTTTATTTTTCAAGGGGTTTTTTTCAGACTGGCTGCAGAAAGATAACTTTAAACGCGCGGTTTTGTCATTAAATGTGTGTGCTACGCTGGATTATGAGCTCCTGATCTTCTCGGTCCTGTTAGCTCATCGTGTCGTCCATGCACATTAAAATTTACAAGTACAATATATATAACACGATGTCGTACTTCCCCAGTAGCCAGAGCTTCCGTTTGACTGCACTTTTAATTATTAATCAACGAATTGAAACAAAAACGAATTTCAAACATTTAGGGTCGTTTTACTCTTTGGTAATCATGGTGTCATTTTCCCGTCATCGACGTCGATTTGTCCNCTATAGACTCAGGTGACCGTTAAGGCCCATGGGCCTCTTGTTTCTGTTCAAGTTAGTTTGCAAAAGCAAATTGAATATTTATTACGATATACTCCTGACAGAAGTTTGGCTGAAATTACAAAATGCCTATAACTAATTGGTGTAGGTATGTGTGTAATGTTAGCACACACGTGCATTGATCTGAATTACAGATAACGCGTGTTGTTTATTTTTTTTGTTTAAACATATTTTATTGCCAAAAAATGCAAGAGGATTGGGCACAAGTTACATCAACATTATTAACGCCCTTTCCTTATAAGATAAATAATTGTATATACACATCATAAGATGGATTTCATAGTTTAAATCACTACATTTATCTATTATTGGGAGAGAGAGAGAGAGAGAGAGAG
>NW_018407846.1:258776-263308 GCF_002113885.1 Mizuhopecten yessoensis
CTGGATCATCACGTAAAGTGATAAAAGTACACACACCATGAACGTACGTGACATTTACAGTCAACAGTGAGGTTATTCGAGCGGAGAAAGTTGCAGAAGATATAGACAGTGCTGGTGAAGATGTTGCTGATGCTGGTTGCAGGACGCGATACACTAAATCAAAGTACTGAGAGTACTTCAATACTGATCATGCAGAGGAGTCATTGTGAAGAGTTGGAATGATGGAATGCAGATGGTGAATGTTTTTGATTAGGATTTTGTCCGAGTCTCTCGATCGTTTGAAGAAAATTCTCCCATCACTGGTCCAATAAGAATCAATGGACTTGGTCCATTTGGCTCGTCCAAGATCCTTTACTATTGCTTGCCTAGCTTTGGTCAGGTCTTCGGTAATGAAGAGTTTAGACGCGTGTTGGTTGTGCGAAATACACATGGATGTATCTGTCTATATATTCCACGGTGCCATTTCGTTGTTGCGATTAAGTAACTGATAATCCTGAGGGAGTTATTTTTGTTTTGTTTTTGTTTTTGTTGTTTTGTTTTTTGCTTTGTTTTTGTTTTTTTCGCTCTGAAAAGTGATATTTAATCATGGATATCCGTTTACCTGTGCCACACTCTTCGATCTCGACCGATCTGTCTAGCACCTTGACGTGACATTTGGCGCAAACCTTCATTTGATAGCTTGCTTTTTAAGCATTCAGTGCTATTTAATTCACAACATTTTACGTCAAATGTATTTAACACAGTGAGACATGTATCTTTTATCTTAATTATCTAAAGTATTTACCTATAGTACCCTACCCTGTGTTGCTTTGTGTACCAATTGTACACATTTGTATAATCTGTTTGTCCCAAGCTGACTTGTATATAACTAATGACTATGTTATTCATACAGGTATACCATGCTGAAAATGTAAATAGTTTTCCAATTTTTCTATACATTGTCATTATATACAAAAGTATCATGATCTGTCGGTCTATCTACCTAACAATCATTTTAACTCTTACTCTTCTTTATAGCAGCAGAAACATCCTTCGGTTCTCCACCTATGTTTTCTTTTATTTACCCAAAATATACACACATAGACTACACGCATGCATCTTGCACACAGGGGAGGCCGTCCTTAAATGACCTTAGCTGTTAAACAAAAATCAAACAAACAGACAAACAAACTGTTTACTTCTGTGTGACTTTCACCTTGAGTCCGTTTGTAGTATTGGACAGGTGTATACGCACGTGCGCAAGTTCTTTGCCGATAGCCACCAACCATGACCGTTCTTGATATAGTAGCACACAGGGTGGCGGTCGGCAATTTCTACATGCGTACACACTGTAGCCACTCGAGCTCATCTTCAAAATTTAAAATTAATTTAAATTTCGTATTTGATGAATTTAGAAATCTATTTGAAATCCTTCTTCTTACATTTAAAGGGGCTGGTCGGGGGGGGGGGGGAATAAAAAATAAATGGGTCTAAATGCGTTCTCTGGCCTTCAAAACGATATACCACGGCAATATGATGGTCGAGTTCTGCTTGCAATGTCCAGTTTTGACCACTGAAATCTCGGGGAAGCCATGCGTAAATTTAGTGCAGATCTTTTAATGTATGTCACGTGGTTGTTTCGAAAGTGAGGCAGTGAGGATAATAGTCCGAATTATTCTGACGTTTTATCGACTTTTTTCATATCGGTCTGTCGTCGATTAACGTCAGAACTCCAGCCCTCTATGATATGCGGGAAATATGCGACCCGCGCCCGTAGCGCACTTCAAACTGATATTTTATTATTTTTATTATATGCGGGTCGCATATTTCCCGCATATTATAGAGGGACGGACNAACAATAGCACGCCGTCATGTGCCATGTCGGACTCAATTAGCGGACAAGACAGCAATACTATACGTAAATAATTGTTTTCAAAGGTCATGTATGATGCAAGTGTAGTATTCCTACCTATATGTTGTTGTTATATATAACGGTATTGATACCTCGTGCCTGTCATGACTTTTGCATGCATCTTTTTCTTTCGCCGCGATGTTTACATTTGGCCTTGTTAATGACGCGCGTGCGGTAAAATTACAGCACTGATCTGGGTCAATTGAGAGTTTTAGACTGTCAGGTGACGATTTATGATTTCTTTAATATAATTTTAATTTTTACTCTTAGGGAGTGAATTTCAGCAAAATTTGAATCGGTATTTTCATAAGAAAGGTATTTTAAACATGTGTATGCCATTTTAGCAAATATGACATTTTTTCCCCGACCAGCCCCTTTAAGACCAAGCAATACAGTATTATTTTTTATGTTATACATAGCTATTTCAGTAACACTAATTTCATCCTTATCCTCCATCTTTTATTATTGATTTGCATGGACACGCATGAAAACCCTGAGCCTGATGTATCTTCCAATGAATTAACAATTTTCCATTTAAATATACGTAGTTTACGAAATCAGCTAACTCACCTTGAAAATATTGCAGACGAATTTCACGTAGTATGTATCACGGAATCCCACTTAGACAACAGTATATCTGACGAAGAAATAGCACTTCCAGGTTTTAATAATAATCCTTTCCGGAAAGACCGTGAATATTCACAGGGTAGGGTAGTCCGAATTATTCTGACGTTTTATCGACTTTTTTTATATCGGTCTGTCGTCGATTAACGTCAGAACTCCGGCCCTATATAATATGCGGGAATTAAGCGACCCGCGCCGGGTCGCACTTCAAACTAATATTTTAGAAACAAAGCGTCACTTTCACACACATGTCGCACATGGATCGAAAGATCTATTCTTTATGCACAAGATGAACATAAATCACATGCCTCAAACAACCAATACAATCACTAAAAACATATTCAAACTTACTCTGTTTTACTCTAGTTTTTTATAGCCCCGCCTTCTAATGCCACGTGACTAAAATCTCGCCGGCCTACGTCATAACGTTGGGAATACCTTCGGTAACGCGAGATCTCGTCAAGTCATGTGACAAGGTTCATGCCCTAATTTCCATTAAAAACATATGGGTTGGTATAGAAAACGTTGGAAAATACTTTTCGTAATGATCTTTGAAACATGTTATTGTTACCACCTAGTGCATAAAGAATAGATCTTTCGATCCATGTGCGACATGTGTGTGTGAAAGTTTCGATTTGTTTCTAAAATATCAGTTTGAAGTGCGACCCGGGCGCTTGTCGCTTATTTCCCGCATATTATAGAGGGCCGGAGATCTGACGGTAATCGAAACGTCAGAATAATTCAGACTAAGGGGGGGGGTGTCGTTGTTTATATTTCGCCTTTAGTTTCTGCCCAGCGGCGCTTTGATTTAGAATTTCCATCAGGTGAGGCCATCTGGGTCGAAATTATTTTAATAACTCCTTGTATCTTCTTTGTACAGTATATAGACCAAATGACTGTGTAAATCCATATTGGGAACAATTTGAAACTCCATTGAAAATGCACTCGATGAAAACCCACATGTCATTATAGTTGGTGACATAAACGTTGATCTACTGGTTGAAACTCGTCATAAACTGAACGACATTATCCGCACGTATCTGTTTTCTAATGTAATAAACCAACCAACTCGGGTAGGCCAAACACGTGCTTCGCTCCTTGACCCCGTTCTCGTGAACGATACATGCGTTGTTGGTTTTTCCGATGTTATTAAAATTGACAGGAACATTTCGGACCATGACGCTACTCTCATTGAAATTTAACTACACATTTGTCTTACTAACAAATTTAAACGCATAATTTGGTGTTATAAAAATGCTGACTATCCTAAATCTATTAACCTGTTGCAAAACACCGATTGGCAATACGTATTTAGAAATGCTTATACATGCGACGATGTGTGTTCGATTTTTACAGATAAGTATTTGGAATATGCCCATCTTTGTATTCCAACTAAGGTTATTACTGTTAGACCGAATGATAAACCGTAGTTTACTACTGAACTACGTCGTGGAAATTAGGATTAGAAATAGATTGCATAAAAAAATAAAAAGAGTTTTTTCTATAGAAAATTTAGCTAAATTTAAAAAACATAGAAATCATGTCAACAATCTCAAACGTAGGACAAGAGAACATTTTTATGCTGATATTAATGGACTTTTAGATAATTATGCAAAAACTAATCAAAAGAATTTTTGGAAACTGGTTCGGCGATTAACTAAAAGTGCAGATGTATCTTACATTATACCTCATCTAAAAGACCCTATTACTAATTCTACTGCAGTAGATGATGAACGGAAAGCTAATATTTTAAATGACTATTTTGTGTCAATCTCTACTATAGACGACTCAGGTGTGCCTTTACCACAAGTTGATATGAGAACCCAAAGTCGTATAGATAATATATGTTTTACACAAACTGATATTGTTGACATCCTTAAGTCTCTAAAATTAGGTAAAGCTGTTGGATATGATAAAATTAGTCACCAAATGCTTAAAAACACAGCTCTTTATGTTTCATTTCCGCTATTTCTTATATTCAGAAAGTCTCTTGATCAAGGAATTTATCCCAATTCCT
>NW_018407846.1:263877-294225 GCF_002113885.1 Mizuhopecten yessoensis
ATAAACATCTAGGCATTTTCCTAGATGCTAACTGTAAATGGACTCACCATATTGATAACATTTGTAAAACTGTTACGAAACAATAGGAATTCTCCGCAAGTTAAAATATACTTTAAATCGCAAGACATTCAACAGAATGTATCTTACTTTTACACTCCCTCTGCTTGAATACTGTTGCGAAGTTTGTGACGGTTGTACAACTGCCGATGCAAATAAACGTGAAAAACAGTTAGAAGCGGCGCGTATTGTCACCGGCCTGCCATCTTTTGCTAGTAGAGCGTCTCTTTCTTTCGAAACTGGTTGGGAAGTCTTGTCTCAACGTCGCACCCGCCGCAAACTTCAACTTTTCTACAAAATTCACAACAATATGACTCCCTCTTACCTAACTGACGTTCTCCCGCCACTAGTAGCTACTTAAACTTCTTATAATTTGAGAAACTCTGAGAACTAATCCATTCCTAATTTCCGTTTACAATCTTCATTTAACTCGTTCATACCTTCTACTTTAAGATTATGGAATGAGCTTGACACTAATATTAAAACTGCACATTCTTTTAAGAGCTTCACAATCTGCCTCAAAAAACAATATGAAACATTTAAAGTGCCTGTTTTTTATTTAGCCGGTGACCGTAAGTTAAATATTTTACTAACCAAACTCCATCATAAATGCAGCCCTTTAAATGATGATCTCTTTAACGTTAACCTTATCAACTCTCCTATTTGTGCATGTGGATATCCTAATGAAAATGCTCATCATTTCTTTTTTACATGCAGTATATATACTGATCAAAGATTTCAAATGTTTAGAAATCTTCATGAAAATAAAAAAATATTTATATATGTCCAACAGTATGTATCGAGTACTCGCAGGTTTTAATATGGTCACGTTCTTCTGTCTCCTCTCCAACAGTCCTCATTATCTTTCATATTCATTTCTTAGCTTGTGTCCGTATTACATGGCAAAACGTACACTTGTGTGTTCCTTATTATTTTAGTAATCCTCTGTAATGTTTAACTTTCTTTTAAGTGCACGAGAGCGTTAATGCAAGAAGTGTGCGTGTGCTTGAATGTATGCGAGTGATTGTGGAGATGTGCGTTACGTTCTTTCTGTAAATAGTTCCACTTACCGTTGTATATAATGTATGTAATATAGACATTTGCCGAAACCTAAGTTTCATTGTGTCGTCCTTTCTCCTTGTTTTTTTTCAAGGTTTTATTGCTTTTAACGTTCCATCAACAACTAAAGTCGTTTAAGGACGTTCCGTCGAAAAGAAATGAAAAGGAAGACAGATTCCAAGTTAAACATTAGGTGCAGCATATCAACTTCAGTAACCGTTATGTAGGGGACCAACATAAGTCTCCTCTTATGATTAAATGCATTGGGATACAGCATAAAAGAGACTTCTGTATGTTTCTGACTGATGAGAACGTGCTTGGTGGTGAAACACCGCGCTGTCTACCTGTGATACCCCGACCTTGAACCGAAGGCTGGTAATAAGTAAACGTCTGATTTTGGAACCATACTTCACGATACTGATTTACATAACCAATCGATATTACAGGTAACCCCGATTTAGTTGTTTACATGGAGCTTCCAGGGAAACACGAACAAACACGGTCTGTCACGGGATCCGGTATTCATCAAGTGATTAACGACGTAGGATACGAGACCATGTGTTCACATAAATCAAAGTCACTTAAAATGAATCATTAACTTTCCAAATATCCAAAGCCGCTGATTGTCGAGGCTAAAACTTTTCCCCCTTTTTACCGGTGATGTCGCCTTCGAAAGATTTTTAAAAAAATTGAGGGAAGAACAAATCTTTTAAAAATATCATTCGTTCTTATATTGAATCTGCAATCTTTATTGCATGAGATTGGGCAATAAACAATAAAAAGACTGAAGGGTTATTTTATAGGAGGTGAATGTTCGCGTATATATATATATTTACATTTGCATGGCATTGTCGCTATATAGCCTCTTTGAAAGCTGTGTCGTTGATGGGACTTTAATTACCATGCATCACGAGACACAATTCTTAGCGTATTAATACAACACTGACCGGAACTACAATATCCAATATAAATAAACATGACGGCTGCTGAAATATCGCTGGGCATTGTGAGATTTGACAATGCCATTGTAATAAAAAAAAAAAAACTTTTATTACAACGAAAACAAGACCAATGTCTGCAATATCGTACAAAATGCACATCGGTTGAAATCACCAATGCCGGCAATGGAAACAATTTTAACGCTCATGCAATTTATCAGAAATATCGTCTGTTACACTGCACTGATCAACAGGGGTTCGTTACAAATGTCTGAAATACACATATTCTATAGACCTACTGACACATATGTTACAGACCTACTGATATGAGTCACAGCACACATAAACATTTCAGACATTTGTAACGAACCTGTGCTCCGTCGCAAGATCACTCACTTCAAACGCTATCAGTTTCACGCGTCTCGCATCCACGGTTCCTCAGTTTCTGACGACATGTCAAATAACGAGGCTGTTATAGAATCTACCGACTGTTGTCAGGTTCCCATACAATCAACAAATAAATTCACGCCTGGATTCTTCACAAAATGAGCAAAGAGAAAAGTTCGAATTAACTTCCAAAAATAACTCCCTCGTGGAGGGCAAGGTCGGATTTACGGTGTTCACTGTATTTGTCCATGCGCGAAATTTGTTCCGGGGAAAAATCGAAACAATTTCAAATCTAACTTTCAGCTCAGAGTTCTATTGATAAACTTAAATCACCCTATAGACATATCATACGCAATTGTATTGATACTGAATTGTGGAATAAAATTGAAGTGTTTGTTAAAATTTCAAAGTACTACTTTGTTTGCCAATCAGCACGCGACAATACGCTGTTCAAACTATTGAACGAAATTGTGTGGACTGTCGATAAGGCGGGCATTTTTAATTTTAAATATCAATTATAAGTTAAAAAAGAACATAAGAGGCAGAGAAAACGTAAATATAAGTATTGAACTGTTTTTGTATGGTATTTATGATCTATTTGAATGACGGGCTTTGCAAGCAAACAAATCATAATGCGCTAGCGCGCATTATGTTGTTTGCTTGCAAAGCTGTGTCATTCAAATAGATCATAAATACCATACAAAAACAGTTCAATGCTTAAATAGAATCTTACATGAGTTTCCATTTCATATGAGATTTATGAAAAGAGTCTAATAATTTTTCAATTTAGCGAGCCTCTGGCGTGCTAAAACGAAAATCTCTTAACTAGTTTCATAAATTTCAAATGAAATGAAAACGGGTGCAAGATCCTTTTTATCACATAATCAAGATTTGTGGCATTTATTCGTGAAGTGACACGTCATAAGAGCAATACAATACACTTTAAATTTCTTTACTTTGCTTTATTGCTAAGTTGTAGACATTCGTCCCTTTACTTGCGTAGAATCCCGCTCTCGTACCCGTGAAAAACACACGACTCACTTCATACAGCATGGCTGCAATGAGTTTCAACAAGTCCCACGTGACGTCATCCTTGTCAAATGTTCGTTGATACCAGATCAGTGTACGATGCCTTGTCGGTACAATAAACTGTCCATCCGACATTGCCAGCAGGGTACATTTGAATGTGATAAGTCACGTTGCTAGACATGTTGCTTCGTCATTGAGACAAAGGATACACTTGTCCGATCGGTGTCCGTTCAGGATGGAAATGACGTCAAACGTACCATGTACCTCTCAATCATTATGAGCGGCTATTTAATTCGAGTGCCATGACCTTTACCGTGTCCATACATTAAATCTTAAACAGGGCACAAGTCCATCCAAACAATTCCCCAATATCAAAGATATCGAGAAATGCAAAGGATTGACTTATGATTGTTGGTTGAACTGATCCATTCCAATCTCCGTCCCGTCTCCGTCCCGTGGTATGACTTCCACATCAAACTGGAACTTCAAAAGATTGGAACTCTTTACCGGATCATATCAAAAATATCAAAAACAAACATCAATTCAAAACCAATGCTAAAAGACACCTTATGCTTTAAGCAAAAAATGTAGTGGGTGATCTTTTTGTCTACTATTGATCACACATGTATTACATCTTCATTCTTTGTCATAAATTACATATATAGACATGTGTAATGGCGCAGGTCGAGCAGATCTCTCTAGTAGGGGGACCCCCAACCCTTGGGAAGCTTGACTTGCGGCATTGCACAATCATTTCAAATTTCAAGTTTCCATGCCTTTCTATAAACAGTAATGCAAAGATCTGTCAGTATATTTAGTTTGTTTTATTTTGATATCTTTGAAAATAACTATGTAAACAATGTTTCATCGTTTGCTACTATAAGAAGCTGTCTGCCACTCTTTAATAATTATTATGTATATTGTATTGTTTTTCTATATAAATGGAAATACAATTTTACCCATTAATTATCGAATATGCTACACACATATCCTAGTCTGTGCTATCTGAATCGTTACCGGATTGATTTTCTTACTTTTTTTCTTATTTTTCTTCCATTTTTAAAGGACCCCATTTGAAATAAGCCACTTTGTGGCTTTTATGGGTAATCCTAGGTTTAGTTTAGTTTATTGGCCTTTAGCCTTTCGGCTAATCAGCATAAACATTACAATATATTTTACAAAATGTAGTGAGTGATACACAGCAATACAGACATATTATGGAGGATGGACAATATATGTTATTCATTTGATCTCAGTTGTGTAGCAGAAATTAAAAATTTGGAAAGATCATTCAATTTCCTCTTATTTCTAACAGAAAGTAAGTTAAATAATTTAAACATAGACGGTCTAATTTTGTAATATCTGTCAATGTATTGTGTTCTTACTTCGTTGTAAAATGGAAAAACAAGAATAAAATGCAATTCGTCCTCTATATCGCCTAAATTACACTTTAAACAAAATCTTTCATTACGAGGTATTCTCTCATATCTGCCCCTTTCTATACGAAGGTCGTGTGAAGATAATCTAAATTTCGCAATGGTTAAAATACAAGATTCAGGAAAAGATTAACAAAGATAATACTGAAGACAATTAACCTCGGGCAGACATCTATATAAAAAACATTTTGTAGAGTTTTCAAAAAAACAAACATATTTTGCATAAAAACATCACGTGGACGTAGTTTAACGTCCAATATAAATTGATTCTTACATACAACTTTCTGATCATACCAAACATATCCAAAACCTAGAGACATTAACATTGATTTAACATTACTAAGCCAGTTGGCCTTTGTATTTACTTCAGACAACATATCATTATACAAGGCTTTCAAAATACAGTTATCTGTTTCAGGTAATTTCAACCAATACTTAATTATTCTCATTTTCCGTATTATACAAAGTGGAAATCTACCAAGTTCAGAGTACAACATATTGTTTGGAGTACACCTTCTAACATTAAGTAAGCGCTTACAAAAATCTATGTGCACCTTCTCTACGTCAGGGGCAGCATGGAATCCCCATGCTTCACAGCCGTAGTTTAATACACTTGAAACATAAATATCAAATACGTATATTTTAGGTTCAATGTTAAAAAATTGTTATTGCAAATACTCATTATGCGGTATACACATTTTCGACCTGGCTGACTAATAATATTCTGAGTTTGTGTAAAATTTCCATTATAAAACAATGTTACACCCAGATAATTGAAGGACTCAACAATTGCAATGGTTTTTCCATTTTAATAAAATCTGTTATTATTTGAAAGGTTACCGCCATAACGCAAGACAACGATTTTCGTTTTGGCCACATTGACCTTTATATTCCATGTGGTACTATAGTCATACAAGGTATCAAGCATAGTCTGAAGTCCTTCTATGGACTCAGAAAAAAGGACAGTATCGTCCGCATACATAATCAAAAACAGCGATATATCTCTTAATTCAACACATTCAGTGGTTTTCATGATCAACTCATTTTCCAAATCATTGATATATAGAGAAAAAAGAAAGGGAGATAACCCTTCGCCTTGCATAAGCCCGTTTGTGACATTGAAAAGGGTAGATAACTCCGACTCATATTTTACACAAGATCTAACCATTTCATAGATGGATTTAACGATAGTGTACATTTTTTCAGTGACCATATTCCTTGCTAACTTATAAAACAATTTCTTACGACTAATATTGTCAAACGCTTTTTCATAGTCTATGAAACAACAATAGAGTTTTTCTTTTGTAACAAAAATCTATTAATTACGCCATGAAGTGTAAAAAAGAGCGTCAGTTGTCCCAAAATTAGGGTGAAAAACAAACTGAGCGTCTGATATAATATTATTACTATCTGACCACTCTAACAATCTGTGATTAAGAATAGAAGTAAACGGTTTCGACAGACAACTTACTAAAGTTATGCCTCTATAGTTATTGGTATCATTGACATTACCTTGTTTATGTAGTGGAATGATAACACCACGTGACCAACACTCTGGATGTATACCTCCAGTGAAAATCAAATTAAATAATCGTTTTAACAATGGCACAAAAACATCTTTAAAATTCACAAAATATGCATTAAGTAGATTGTCTAAGCCTGGCGACTTATTCGGCTTGAACTTTTTTATGACATTTAAAATTTCAGTCTCTGTGATTTCATTGTCTAATTCGTGAAATATACATTCATCAGAATTGTATTCCATATCATCAGAATTATTCTCATCAGCATCAAAAATCTTTTTGAATCGATCATAAAATCTTTTATAGACAAATTTGTAACAGCATTTGCATTGCGTTTTTTTAATAAACGATAAAAAATGTTTCGGGTTTGCTCTACGCAAGTAATTCATTCTATTACCTTCATGCGTCTTAAATCTTCTTTTCATCTTGCGCTCTTACATTTTAAACATACGCTTATTAATCACCAAAACATTCCTTTTTCAGTAATACGCCCAAAATTAAAGTCAGCAAGCGCATTCATATATATTTTGTATAAAAACTTACAACGATCGTCAAACCAAGCTTTGTCATTAGAGACACATCTACCAGTTCTGTCGGTGCTGGATTTGTACGTAAAAGTCTTGCCACAAAATGGCGTGAACACAACAAGGAAGACAAGTTTACTACACACTGGTTTACATATACAGAATTGTTCTCCAGTGACGTTACCATTTCATTTAACTCATTTTGTTTGGTAACTAATACTTCACGCATTTTTTCTATTTCACCGTCGTTCCATTTATACACAGAATGCGTTTCGTTTTTATAAGCAAAATCGCTATCAATTACAATCAAGTTATCACATTGGACAAAAATTCAACTAGTGCATGATCGGACCATAAATTAAAATCACCAACCCGAGCCAGTCTGTGAGAATTTAACTTTAGGTGTCGATGTTACAGGTGTATCCATACTTTCTCCATGTAATACAGAGTTAGCCTCGTGTAAAAAGGTTACTCATTGCTGTTACCGATACACTTGAGTGACCACTGCTGTCCGAGCGTGATTCCCGTTCGTTATGAGTGGCCCGTTTTCTTTTAGATTTCCTGCCCATATCTTCCAAAACCAATATTTGATGATGATTATTATGATATAATCACATATGCATATAAACAGTCCACCAATCGATAGAAATTGTCCATACGAAACTCCAGAACATAGAAACTCAGTGGATTTCGTGGAGCTCCAAAAAAACACGTCCGTCACCGCGGACCACTACTCACTCATACAAATGGCACTCACCACCACTCCTATTATGCGACCTATTTATAATTACCTTCATTTACTAAAATAATCTGTCTCATTTTATAGTAATTTCTGCCTTTTTTTACAGTGTATCAGACTTTGTTTTAGATTTTTATACTCTGTGATATATGTCAATGATTGAAATAAAAAAAAAATATTGGGTCATTATTATTATTATTCTCACTCTTAAAACAAAATATTCTTTTTTATTTACAAGCTGCATTGTGATCTTAATTATATGTTTTATTCTAAATTGTGATATCTTGTCATAACATGCCTATTTTACCTGAATAAATATTATTATTATTAATAACATTCGTTCTATTAGACATTTCTCATTTTGAGGCAGACCTAGCACGGAGCGAGAGACAGACACTGAGAGTAGTAAATTCAGGGAACATCTCAAAATATTTTTTCATTTCATCTGTATTAAGGATTGATGTCCCCCTGCTTGCGACAAAACAATAGAGAATTATCTGTTTGTGTTCCTTACCTACAGTTTAATTCCCTGATTATCATAACAATTGATAAACTTCTCCTGGCTGATCTCACCCTACTGGGAATGTTTTTCAGAAAACATTTTATTTTCAAATTACAGTTTAAAAACAAAGACTCTGTGCATGCTACAGTTGATTGCATTAGTATAGGATTCCGAAAAATCACTCCCCTGAAAGTATCCCTAGAACACTCTTCTAAGGATTTTGCAAAATTGAAGGCTCAGTGTGCGCCACCTTGTTGATGAGACAAGAAGACTAGTTCATTCGGTGTCAGAATTATACAACAGAGGTCCCGGGTAAGATCCTTAGTGGAGACATTGAAATATCAATTACAACGGTTACATACTTGCCGCAGCGAGCCACGAAAAAAGACTATAACGACTGTAGTCACCGGTCACATACTATTGTATAATGTGTCTCCTTATGATGTTACCTGTTCGCTTACCTGTAGTCACGTGCATGGGCGTGTACACACTCAGACATACCCTATACACTACGTTCCATATCAAATTACTTTTGAGATGACCCCTATATTTGCTTGTCTAGGTCTCTGTCTCCTCGCTCCGTGCTAGGTCTACCCCAAAATGAGAAAGGTCTATTTGATGGAACATAATGAAACTCGGTAAAAGGGATGATAACGTAACAGCGTTCGTTTCAATCGCAACTTCTCGGCCAATTCCGGCTAGGCGCGGAATCAAACCTCGAATGTATGCCGTATTCGGTATCTCTTGGTGCAGCTAGTAAATCCGAGGGGTACCGGTAGAGGTAATGGCGGCGTCCATAGATGTGGCACAAAATATAGTCCAAAGAAAGTGTGTGACCTGTGCAAGCACATCAAAGAGGCTTCATAGCCTAGATAACAACAAAGCTCGTAATTTAAACGTTCATTTATTATTGTCTAAGTTTTCGTCATTAGAAATAAGTGCTTCATTGTTAGATCGAATTTTTATATGCGATCAATGTATTGTGTTTCTTGGTAAATGGCAGAACTATCGTGATATTGCAGTAGAACATGTACAACTAACATGTTTTAACCGTACTTCAAACTTAAAACGATGTGCAAAGACCCCACCCTCTACATTGAAGTTGACTAAAGCTCAACAACTGGAGAAGTCGGTAGAAAAATTCAAAAAACTAAATATTGATACACATAACAAACGGAGGCGTCAGATAGTGTTGAATGATGAATCAGCTGCATGTGTAAGCGAAGATGTACAGTTACACTTGGAGGAACATTCGTTGCTACTCGACAAGGATGAAAATGATATATGCAAAAACATCAATGAGGACCACTCGTACCTTAAACCTCTACTTGTCAAGGAGGAGTATGAAGATGTTGAACACACGTGCACGTATGAGAGGATACAATCAATGTTTGATACCATAAGCTCAGAAGCGAACTGTGATATTTTCTTTTCATTTATTAACCAAAAATTACAATCCATGTGTGCACCAGGACGTAGTGTGCTGTATAACAAAAATCCACTTTATTTAAGACAAAAGGTTTTTTTTGAGAATATTATTCAAGAGATATCAAAGGAATGTCCTGAATTGTGAAAAACATTAACATGTGCTTTAGGCAACAAGATAAAGTTTGAGTCTAAGATTGCCACCATTTTAACAATCTATGGTATGATACTACATAGCAGAAACAACCAGGTGTCGGGGATACAGAGGCTGTATACAACAATGGCAGTGAGGTACCATGCAGATAATAGGGTATTCATGTTATTCTAGTTGTTCAACAATAAACGGTTCTCTGTTTAAGATGGAAATTGCAAGACATTGATTACCATTGTCTACAATGGTTATCTTAATCATCAGAATTTCAGGATTCGTAAAAAAATGTTATATTATATTTATGCAAGAATTCAAAATTTATTTACAAAAATATAATCTATTCAGACATGTTTTAAAATTAATCTAAAATTGTCATTTACAAACCAACACAGGTTATTTTAAAAACAATAAACAAATATTCAAATCTAGCTGCATTTATTAACAACCAACAATTTATTATGAATTTATAGATACCTAAAGAAAATTAATAAGGCTGGTTGATTAGAAGTAATGAAGTCTTGGAATTCTTTTGAAAGTGTTATGTTTATGTTTATTTTGTTTGATGAAATAAAAAATAAAAATATAATTAGTGTATCAATATTATAAATATCAGTTATACTGATATATATTGAATTTAATCATAGTAATATGAATGATTATATCAGACTACATGTGAAATTTATTATAGCTCTCTTCCTGAATGTGTGATAATCATGATTTTGTTTCAAAGTCAGTGCCTAAATTAAAAGTTAAATCCAGTGATATACTGTTTATTATTGATCCACTATTCAGGTTAATTGTTCACTTTACCGGTGCGGTGACTCAGAGGTAGAGCATTCATCCCATGATCCAGTAGGCACAGGTTTGATTCTCAGCCACATCAAACCCATGACATTAGAATTAGGCAATCTTTTCGCTCCCTGCTAAGTGTTCAACATTACTGGGTAAGAGGAGGACTGTTTGGCTCGGTGTCAGGAGAATGTGATGAGTGAAGTATATATCATGTCACTGTGTCTGCGATGTGATATTTCAGTGAGACAGCACTGTAAAGTTGCCATCAGTGCAGACATCATCTTGATATGACCTAGACATGAGTTGAAGGGACGTTAATCCCCAATGAAATAAAACACACATTATTGTTTACTTTTCATGACAGTACTTGTATGTTTAATGTTTATATATATAACCATTATATAAACAGAAGGGTGAACAATTTAAATCAAATCAAATCATTATACTGAAGTTAAGGACTTATCATTTTCAGATTATTATCAGAGTTTCTTTAGCAGAATGTCAATATATAATGGAATACTGCTTTTGAGACTATATATATATATATAGTGCTGATCTAGATGGACATCAGATTGTTAAATACTAACAGATTATTTTGAAGTTTTTGTTCAAAGAATTCCTATGTATCAGTGTCAGCGGTATATGTAATATATTTAATAAACAAAAATGTGCATGTATGCGTGTGTGTGTGTGTGAATCACTTAATGAATAACATATATACATGTATATATCAATTCATATACAGATAATCATATCCCCAGATTTTTTTTTTTTTTAATTGGGTTTACATTAGTATTTGCCTACATTGTGTGTAATAATATTGACTTTACTACTAGCATACAATTAAAACATCAATATTTCTGTGATGTGACTAGATCTTGGTCCTCTGGCTCCATGCACAGTGCCACGTGCACACTCTAGGGTAAAAGTTCAACATATACTCATTGTTCAATTAGGTCAGCACTTCACAGCCCCTGGGCCTTTTGGTATTGCTTGCCTACTAACAAACTTTTGTTGATGTTTAATCTGTTGTATTCAGTTTGTTTTATTTAATTTTATTTTACAGTATGACAGAATCTCTGTTTTCTCTTGCTTATATGCTTTCAGCTTTGAGTAAGTATATGTATATATTTTATGGTTTAATGAAAATTTATAGATATTAATAAGGTGAAAAAAAATCAATGTGAAATGATCATAAGTGGAGATAACATTAATGGATTTTTTTTTTAATCTACACAATTATTTATACATATTGACAAGAGGTTAAGTCATAAAGATAAATCATGGTTTTCATAAATGAAATCTCAAAGTATATGCATATATTTTATGGTTTAATGAAAATTTATAGATATTAATCAGGTGAAAAAATTTCAAAGTGAAATGATCATAAGTGGAGATAACATTTATGGATTTTTGTTTGTATCTACATGATTATTTATACATATTGACAAGAGGTTAAGTCATAAAGATAAACATGGTTTTTATAAATGAAATCTCAAAGTATCAAAATTTCATGTAACAATTGTGATTAACTGCAATACTGACCTAAATTTGTAGTGGTATCAATTTAAGATTTAAACATATCATTTATTTCTCAACAGCTACTGACTCGACTGAACAAGATCCATCTTACTTTAATAGAGGATTCCAAACGAATCATCATTAAAAGCTTTGTTAAAGAAAGTGAGAGTCACCTTATTCAGGAGTTGGCACAAGGTCATGATGGAAAACTAAACGGTGACAACTTGGATGTCAGAGTGCAAACAAATGATATAAGGATGACTAACCATGATAAAGATTATCATTTCTTTGCCAGTGACTTCACTTAAGATCGTGTAAATCTGAAAGAACTCAACTCCGATATTCCTCACATTGACGATGTGCCCGTCCAAAGTTGTATTCCTAGTGACAAGGAAACAGACCTCTTCAAGGAAACTCTCAAACTACTACTGGCAAAGGAAATGATGACTCTGCCAGGGTTTCATTGGATGAAGAGCATTGTTCCTAATCACATACCCCATGGTCTAATGGAAGAGATGGCAAAAAAATCCTCTATATTCCTTTTACCAGTTTCCTTGAACAACGAATAATGGACGAGTACATTCAGATAACCAACAGATGGTATACAGCAGCTGGTAGAGGTAAGTTAGCACTGGTAAACTAATCTTTTAAATGTAATAACTAAATTAAATATGTTTAGAGAACAAATAAGAAATTTGAGCAACATTATATATAAAAAATAAAAAATAAACGGTGCAACATATCAACAGAACTATCAACAGCTAAACCTGACTAATTGTCAGCAGTGACTATAAATTTGAATCTGTAAACTTGATGTAAACTGTAACACCTGTATGCATTAAATGCATGTAAGCAATTGTAATTGACAATCAGTTGTAATTTGGAATGTATTGAGCATTACTTATTACACCCAAGTATTCCTTTATTATTTACTGGTAACTCACATGAATTAACCTTATATATGATAGTCAACTTACTTAGATAAGTTAAGGATTAGATCGCAATGATTGTACATAAATTGTGTTTTGTAGGAGCTGAATTGAACAATCTACAAATCCCTGTTGGAGGTGATCAGCTCACAAGAGTTCGTTTGCAAGGTGCTAAGGGTTTACGAGCTGGAGCACACACTGCAGCACAGAGATTTGAACGACTGTACCCAGTAGTGGTAGAAATGTTTCATGTACTTCGGGATTTTCTGGAGGTACGTATATGTACACTCTTTGATCGAATGAGGAAAAAGTTGCTATGATATTTTATATTTCATCTATATCAGCCTTAACAAGAACACTAAATGATATTTTTTTATTATCCCAGAAAATAGCAAAGAGTACTGGAGATGGGGCCCCAGCTTTCTCCTTTACAATATTGATATGATCATAACCATAACAGTATATTATCTTATATATGTGTTCATATATTTACACAGACACATACATATTACTACTTAGACTTGTGAATACCTTATCCATATCTTAAAGTTAATCATCATGTCTGTATATCACTCTTTCAAATTGAACATAACATGTCTAACATATTACTTATACTATAAAAAGGAATACAAAAGGCCATAGGAAAACAGAAATATATATGTAATGATAGTGATTATTTATATTTATATAGATGATTTAAGTTGATTAAACAATCACTGAATGTGAAGAGAGAAAAAATTCATGAAAAATACCATATCCATATCCACAAATATGTTGGTGGTCCTCAACTTATGAACATGTACAACTGTGTGTAAAAGATCTGTTTTACCAACCCTGTACACCTTTGTTATTTACATTGGCATGTGTTACCTGACATAATTCTGCACCACTTATGTATATCAGGGTCTGATCCTCAGCTAATGTAAAGAAATTTTGTTTTGAAAATTGTAATTTTTATTATAACAAAAGATGTGCAAGA
This sequence comes from Mizuhopecten yessoensis, assembly GCF_002113885.1. NCBI lineage: Eukaryota > Metazoa > Mollusca > Bivalvia > Pectinida > Pectinidae > Mizuhopecten > Mizuhopecten yessoensis. The sequence continues at coordinate 277,869 of NW_018407846.1, forward strand.
AATTCCTGAATTTGTCTAAAGGTAGGGATGCAGGAACTTTAGACAGTTTGAAAGTACAGATTCAGCGAACAAATGTTAATGGGAAAGTCAAGAGTCGTTTCAAGGTAAAACAAAATAAAATATAATGACTGAGGTTAAGCTGTCCATTAGATCAGAGATCATTATACATATACATGTATGCACTTCCATCTGTAAATTTGGATAGTTCTTCAAATTTTCTACTCTTATGATAATGAATCGGAACATATTTGTATCTTTGGGTATGTGAAGAGACCTTTAGGGATTTCAACTTTTGTGCGAGGGAACATCTAGGGCAGTGCAGTGTACCATAATTAGGTCATTGTGACCTACTTTCTCAGAACTATAACATAGTAAAGTAAAACCTTGTTTTGCTCATATCTCCTATGGTACTTAATCTAGTATCATTATACCTTACCTAATAGAGCTTGCAGGAGAGAAGTGTATCCTAAATTAGGTCAGTGACCTTCTATTTTAAAATCATGAAATAGATGTCACAGTTATATGAATATGCTATTTAATTTGTGACAGAAACTTTAAGGGTTTAAGCTTATGTACGTACAATGGGATTACTCTTGTTTACATTTTTTATTAACTTTTGTCTATTTCTTTACTGCAGGCTCATGAAGACTTTGTGTTGACTCGAGGAAACAGTTACTTCATGGCATACTTACTAAAACATTTTAGCATGGACAGTGTAGAAGGGAATCCAGTACATCCTGCTATTTCTGAGAGCATCAACAACTTTATCAATGCCAAAAAGTTGGAAGTTTTCAACAAAATTATGGATGAAGTTGTAGGAGAAATATTTATACCATTTCAACTGGTGGTAACTACCATAATACATGTACATCTATTTGTTACAAATGAAAATAAATTCAGTAAAATATACATTTAAAGTAAAGTATGTCAGTTTCATTTCACAAAACAAAATTAACCTCTGCTTGCTTAATCTTAAAAAATTGTAGAATGGATACACTACTCAAGCGACTGAAATAGATTATAACTGGAGGGTCAGCACCCTGTGCAAGGAATTAATACTATCATGTCTGCTCATCAACCTGTATTATTATCATGTTTAGATGTTACCTACTGAATGGCAGAACATAAAAAAGTATAGAAGTTATAAGATAAACACATGCCTTTTTTAGGGTGTCTCCCTTGGTTAATAAATAATGTTTATTTGTTTTTGTGGTGTCAATTTTTAACTCACTTTTAAAAAAGAAATATGAAATAAGTTTTATAATTCATTCATATTTTAAGGGGCCACTAGATGATGATGTACAGATTACTGTGACAGCTCTAACACAGCCATCAATTTTCACAACAAAGTCACCCTCGATTGACAATGATACTGTCAATATTATTTTAGACCTTAGTGGAAAGAAGATTATTGTGTCACTGAAATTGAATACCGTTCGTCATGGATGTGTTATCAATATTCCAGGAGTGTCAGTACCAATGAAGTTTGAAATATTCAAACCATGTATCATCAATGATGACCTGAACAATTATATGGTGAATTCTATGCAGTGGTACTTCGTTATTCTTCAAATAAAAGACGCTTTGCATGAGGGTGATATAGACAGAATAAATATAATTTTGAAACAAATGATACCTTTTTTCTACAGTCACTCTTACCTGTCAAAATATCTTACTGAATGTTTAGATTACATTTTAAAAACTGAACACATTCTGTCACCAAGGATGTCAATGAAAGTAAGAGCAGCTTCTATTATCAATCCTACTGGTGGTATTGGAAAAAACAAAACAGCTGACTTACACAAGGAAAATGAAGTTGAATTTTTAAAAGAACTTATCCGTGGTCTAGGAACAAGCAAAACCGAGCAAGCTATTGTTAATGTTACAAAAGCAGCACCTGTAATACAAAGTGTCTGTGATATGTTTGACAAGCAAACAAAAATTAAGACTGTGAAGACCACTCATAAGGTTCGTAGTACATTCGATGACACAACAAGTTTGTTATCAAAATTGCAGAAACTGGACATTTGGACATTTCACAATGGACGTAAACTGCAGCAGAAAGTGATGCACTCTCCTTTTGAATTTGACAGAACGCATTTCAAATCTATCATTCAGGGGACTGTGAAATGGTTGTTAAGAGATCTGCTTCCTATTATTGATGATGATACAGACAGTTCAGCTAATAATTCTGACCTTGAAAATGAGTGATGCAAACCACAGAAATTGTACTTTCAAAATTAGAATAATTTAAATGAGACTGATACTTTCACTTTTAAAACACAATGTTGAACATTTATTGTTAATGAATTTAAAATCAGTTGTCAAGTTAATGTTTGCTATCAATGCAGATGTTCTCTATGTATATACAACTTATTTGCCTGTCAATGAATTACTTTTGTTTAATGTTAGTTTACCTTAAAGACAACATGGATTTGTTCAGTCCTGTGTTGTCTTATTACCATCACAGCAAAAAACAGAAGGAGCCTTGTTGAATAGGACATTTTGAAATCCAAAATATTCACCAGTATTTCACGTAAACAGGAAGATTCATGTTTACAATAATTGATCATATCATCAGACATTCCTTTGCGAGCCTTTGATATGTCACTATTGTTGTTGTAAAGAAGGGCTTTGCTTGGCTGACAATTCCTACCAGCACGTCCAATTTCCTGCATGTATCTTTCCAGTGTTGTTGGTGGTCGACAGTGAATGATCTGTGAAATGGAGGGTGCATTCAATCCCATGCCCAAAGCCACTGTAGCCAATACAAGTCTAAATTTTGGATTTTCTTTTGTTAACTCTGTGACAATATGTCGTTTCATGTCATCTGTGTAATCTTTTTGGTATTGCCCAAAAATTCTATTTTCTGGAACGTTTTCACCTCGATATTGCAAATCTTGTAGATGGTAGGAAATGTAGTAATAACAATAGCTCAAAGCCTCTGTCAAGTGACGAATTATTATTTATTTGTTTTCGGGATCTTTTCTTTGGTTGCAGTGCTTTCGCTAAATTTGTGGAGAAATCACAGAGGCGTTCACGTTGATTAATAACAAGTTTATATAATCAACAACATATTTAATACATCATAAGCATAACAATACAGGACGTGTGTGTGTGGCGCAAATTACAACTTCGCCTACAAATGTCACAACGACCCACGGGGGTCCAACGCGTCGCGTATTGTATACGCAAAATACATACAGTCAATAACGGGTACACGTATCACACAGAACGCACAGTTCCTTGGACGTGTCCAACGCAATGGCTATACTTAGCCCACTTCTGACTGTTCCAGCATCCTTGGAGAGTTCGCCATGTTCGCCGTCTTCCCGCTCTCCCGACCCAAGCTGAATCCCTTTCCTATCTCCCACTGAATGTTCTGTAAAGGGAGGTAGCTCCTGACTCCCTTTCCGAAAGTAGCACACCACTAATGCGGTACGGCCGCTACATATACCGTATATAACATACACATATAAAAGTTCTGGATGCGCACACACATATCAAATATAAGGTTTTGAACGCGCACACCCACCTTATTCATATTACCAATACAGACATATTTATCTTGACAGCCTCTAAACTTTCCATGTAAACAATTGTGACAGGGAATCCTGCTAGCTGTGTCTTTAAGTCTTCTGTAATAGGCCCAATTATTTGATCCAATTTTTCAAATTTATGTATGTTAGGCAGTCTTTTTTCCACCTGAAGGTAAATGTTTTGTCTATCCGGATTTGCAGAAACCACATTAAGATGTTGATATTGCAGGATTTTACACAGGTCATTTATCTTTCTGTCTGTTGCTGTTGCTGTTGCAGTAAGTGCCAAGTGTGCAGCCTCAGGGAAAATACATGTGATTTCACCCAATTTTTTAAAATCTGGTCTGAAACTTTCTCCCCTGTGGATGAAGTTTAATAAATTGATTTAGAATAGAAGAAGAAAATAGTAAGCATGTGATAATCAAAGGAATGTAGAGTTTTTTTAAGCTCACTTGAGCCCTTCATAACTCGCCTGTCAGCATACATTTTTTAACATTTGACTTCTTCTCATAAACTACTGCACCAATTTAATAAATTAATAAATAATTAACATCATTTTAAACATAACTTTTTCAAAAGCGTACTTAAGTTAGCATATGATATTAAATTTGTGTATGATATGCACGTTATTGGTTTCCCCTTGCCTGTAAAATTATATATTCTGCCTAATATGTGTGTTTGTTATTTTTCTCACCATTCTGAAATCATATGCACCTCATCTTTGACAACTGCTCCAACCCTATCTTGATAGATTTGAGATCTGAATACTTTTGAAAATGTTTTACTGTTCAGGAGAGATTCAGGGTGAGCATATATAAGGTTTCCTGTATAGACACTGACTTTGGGAGATTTACATTGCATGCATCATCATCATCATCATCATCATATGAAAACCCCTGTTGACCAGCAATATTAAGGAAGCATGCATTAATACCCCTAGCCCTTAGTGAATAAACTTGATCTTCCATAATAGAATTCAGCGGAGTTACTGCTAAAAAGTTTTTCCCATAACCAGTGGGAAGAACAGCTATGCAGTCTGTTTCATTGAAAACATTTTTAAGCGTTTCAATTTGTTTCTCTTTCAATGCATGTGTAACCTGCAGCTTTTCTTTTGCATAATCTAGACACGTGTTAAATTCCGCCGTATTTGTTGACATTAGAGACGCGGAAGTATGAGTGAGATAGTCTTCCGGCGAAGGAAATGTAGCGATTTTGTACGTATCAATCGGCCGGCATACATTCGAGGTATGATTCCGCGCCTAGCCGGAATTGGCCGAGAAGTTGCGATTGTGCTCGTTTTCGATAAAAGATTAATTGACTTCGGATTCATAATGGCGGCTAAATGCAGGCTTCTCATTGGTCGAAATTAAAATATCGTACAATTTTGTTGAAATTTGGTATGCAACTACGAACACATCTGCAGTGTTCGTCTTGTGAAAAAACAAAATGGCTGTCATTTCCTGGCATCTGATTAGTCAAAATTTAAATATTGTCTGATTTTCATGAAATTTGGTATGTAGTTAAATCATGGGACACTGGTCACTTTCGTAACCTGAGTTTCACATTTCGACAAAATGGCTGCCACTTTCTGACCTCTGTTTGGTCGAAATTTTAATATAATCCAATTTTGATATAACTTGGTACAAAAACAACTACGAGCTTTCAGACATGTTGTTCGAAAACCGTAGGGCGGAATCCAACGAAGCTTTACCTGATTTTTCGTGTATGACAGGTGGTGTGCACATCCGACTGGTCAGCTAGACGGCGGCCTTTGATTGGTAGAATTCTAGACATTGTTCGATTTAGATGAAAATTGGTATATATAGATATAAGAGGACTGTGAATTTAACCGCATAGGTGTCGTTGCCATAGCAACCATATGGAGGCTTCTGATTGGTAGAATTTAAGACATTGTTCGATTTTTATGAAAATTGATATATAGGGATATTAGGGGACTGCGAATTCAACCGCATAAGTTTCGTTGCCATAGCAACCACATGGAGGCTTCCGATTGGTCGAAATTTAGATATTTTTCGATTTTGATGAAAATTGGTATATAGCGGTATAGGGGGACTGCGAATAAAACCGCATAAGTTTCGTTGCCAAAGCAGCCACATGGAGGCATTTAATTGGTAGAAATTTAGATATTTTTCGATTTTTATGAAAATTGGTATATAGGCATATGCTTTCTTACCATAGCAACCAAACAGAGGCTTCTGATTGGTCGAAATTTAGATATTAATCGATTTCCATGAATATTCGTATAAAGGGGTATTAGGAGACTGCAAATTCAATCACATACGTTTCGTTGCTTAGTAACAACAAAGAGGCTTCTGATCGGTCGCAATTTCAAAATTGCTCAATTTCACTCAAATTTAGTATGTACATTGTAGGTGTATTATGGCAATGGGATCCTTTTCTGATGCATCTTTGAGACGATGGGGGCAGTTTGGGGGATATCTGCAAGGGTCCCCCATTACAATTAGTACTTTTTGTATCTGTATTTAATGAATGCGTTAATTGCACATATTTTTTTTGTAAACAAATGATATATGGTAAATAAATAAATGATAAATGTATACTTGCCAACCTTTTGAATTTTGTTAGTGGTAGAGAAACCGTGTACTCAAAATAAAATATAACAAAACATGAAAAATTGTAAAAGATGTGTATATGTCCCTAGGTAAAAATAAAAAATAAATTTAGAGTGTCAATCGTCTTTTTAGTTGTTCTGTGTGATGAAATCATTAGGTATCGGAATAGTTAAGCAAGTTTACTGACTGAAAATGGTCAATTCTAACACGGACTTAGATAGCTTTTTTATTCAGTGGTCTGACCGATGAGTCGAAAGGTGTTAAGGGGACGTAACTCACGAGATCTGGAAAAATAAGCTACATGTAGATATGATTCGTCATTTCACTAAGGAATCAGACTAGACCTAGATCCATGACTTTGACTAAATTTTATATGATTCACTTTTAGAAACGTGTGAAATAGTCAGTTCTTAAATATGAAAATGAAAATTTGATTAACTAATTACATGAAACGTTTTAGTCAATTTTCAACCATGTGTATAATCCATTCAGATACGTGGTCACAAACACTAGCTATAAACCACTGAGATACCTGGTCAAAAAACAAAAACAAAATCACTGGTACCTGGTCACGAACAGTAACAGGCGCATTATCTATGAGTAACTGAGATACCTGATTACAAAAAAAAAATCACTGAGATACCTTGATACAAAAACTTACTAGAGACCACTGGTATCCCTGGTTACAAACTCTCACTATAGACCACTGAGATCCCTGGTTACAAACACTCACTATAGACCACTGAGATCCCTGGTTACAAACTCTCAATATAGACCACTGAGATACCTTGTTACAAACTCTCACTATAGACAACTGAGATACCTGGTTACAAACTCTCACTATAGACAACTGAGATACCTTGTTACAAACTCTCACTATAGACAACTGAGATACCTGGTCACAAACATTCACTATAGACAACTGAGATACCTGGTTACAAACTCTCACTATAGACAACTGAGATCCCTGGTTACAAACACTCCCTATAGACCACTGAGATCACTGGTTACAAACTCTCACTATACACAACTGAGATCCTGGTTACAAACTCTCCCTATAGACAACTGAGATACCCGGTTACAAACTCTCACTATTGACAACTGAGATACCTGGTCACAAGCACTCACTATAGACCACTGAGATCCCTGGTTACAAACACTCACTATTGACAACTGAGATACCTGGTCACAAACACTCACTATAGACCACTGAGATCACTGGTTACAAACTCTCACTATTGACAACTGAGATCCTGGTTACAAACTCTCACTATAGACAACTGAGATACCTGGTTACAAACTCTCACTATAGTGAGAGTTTGTAACCAGGTATCTCAGTTGTCTATAGTGAGTGTTTGTGACCAGGTATCTCAGTTGTCTATAGTGAGTGTTTGTGACCAGGTATCTCAGTGGTGTATAGTGAGTGTTTGTGACCAGGTATCTCAGTGGTGTATAGTGAGTGTTTGTGACCAGGTATCTCAGTGGTGTATAGTGAGTGTTTGTGACCAGGTATCTCAGTTGTCTATAGTGAGTGTTTGTAACCACTGAGATCCCTGGTTACAAACACTAACTATAGACCACTGAGATCCCTGGTTACAGACTCTCACTATAGACAACTGAGATACCTGGTTACCAACACTCACTATAGACCACTGAGATCCCTGGTTACAGACTCTCACTATAGACAACTGAGATACCTGGTTACAAACACTCACTATATACCACTGAGATCCCTAATAGTCACAAACTCTTACTATAGACCACTGAGATACCTGGTTACAAACACTCACTATAGACCACTGAGATCCCTGGTTACAAACTCTCACTATAGACCACTGAGATCCCTGGTTACAAACTCTCACTATAGACAACTGAGATACCTGGTTACAAACTCTCACTATATACAACTGCGATACCTAGTCACAAACACACCTACATTAGACTATTGACGCGACACTTCCTCAGAGATAAAGTCCAATCAAGATAAATGTTTTTAAAAAATATCACGTTTGTGAGGTGTTTACATAATTGAGGTGTTAGTTTGTAAACAACTTCATGACGAGCACTACTTTAATATGTTATTTGCATTCATAGCCTTACTCATCGAGATATATAAAGGCGTGAAAGTTAAGTGTATCATTTACAAAATTATATAAAATGTAGTATGGCAGGTTTTGACTGTATTCTATTGGAGGTAGTTTAAAAGCCCTGTAGTTGTGAACAAATTGAGCAAATCTATAAAAGCTTTTAACTTTTTGATGTATTGGTTTTGTGCATCCAATTAAGTGTGTTACAGTCATATGAATAACATATCTTCTGATGTCGATTACTTTTTAGATTAATTTTAGAGATATAGTTTAAAGACGCTTCACGATCTGTAGATTTCTTTACACACGTGAACCACGCAACCGGTCGTAAAAATTCAATTTATCATAACTCGGTTAAATTTTCAAATATCTAGTTAAAGTTTAGTACATAGGTGTATCATAGTCATAGGAATAACACACAGGGGCTCGGTTTCGCGATACTTTCGGTTAGTAATAAACCCATATACACCAGTAAATAACAGCAACACTTTTTACCCGGTGTTAATTGAGGGTACCGATTTTTTTTATGGCCGTCGCTATTACCACCCGAGTGTCAATAGCCACTGCCGATTGGCGTGGCTATTGACACTCGGGGTATCTTCTCTGGAAAGCGGTTACCGGGTGTAAGGTTCCGGATTTACACATACATTTTTACGTTTACAATTTTATTCTGTATAATTTGATGTACAGTACAAAATAATGCCAGCTCAATACTATTATTATTTTATTGAATTTTATTTCATCGATGCGTCGGTCGATTACATCAAGGAATTAACGGATTGCGACTAATAAATATAAAAAATGTAATTAGAGGATTAGTAAATAATTACAAATATAACAATGTGATGATATATGCTTTATTGCATTAATTTGTGTATTCAACCGTTAATGACCCGTACTAATTGATTAATTACATTTGTCCTATAGTATATGTCAAAAGTATAGGGTAGATGGTTATTTTATGGGGGTAGGTGGTTAGTTTAGGGTTACAGAAAAAGGTAGATGGTTATTGTATGGGGGTGGATAGGCATTTTATGACTATAGTATCGGGTAGATGGTTATTTTATATGAATGGATAGGTATTTTATGACTATAGTATAGGGTAGATGGCTATTTTATATGAATGGTAGGTGTTTTATGACTATAGTATAGGGTAGATGGCTATTTTATGGGAGTGGATAGGTATTTCATGGCTATATTATATGCTAATTTTATGGGGACCTTCAATTTGTATAAGGTGTTAGAATGTGTATAAACACCGAATTCAATAAAAAGTGTTGCTGTTATTAACTGGTGTGTATAGCGTTATTACTAACCGAAAGTATCCTGAAACCGAGCCCCTGTGGAATAACGTCTTCTGATGTCGCTTTCTTTATATGTTGATTTTAGAGGTACTTCACGAACGCTAGAGTTCTACTCTCACACGTGTGCCATACCGACGAACGTAAAAATTCAATTCATCAGAACTCGGTCATTTTTTCTAGCTGAAATTTGGAATATATACCAATGACAGTCTTGTTAACAACATGTCTTCTTATGTCACTTACTTAAGTAAGTATTTTTAAAGATATTGTCTGGCGATGCTTTCTGAACTGTACAGGTTAGTACACACACGTGGCACGCCGCTATCGTTAAATTCAATTGATCATAACTCGGTAATTTTTTCAAATATAAAATTGAAATTTGGTATAGAGGTGTATTAAAGTCATATTAACAACATATCTTTTGATGTCGCTTACTTTATTCTGAATTCTTAAAGGTTTTGTCTGGCGACGCTTGTTGTCACTTGAAGACGCTTGTTGTCGGTTGAAGACGCCCAAACTTGGGAGTACATGTATCAGGTCAGCATCTCAGGAAATCACATTGTATGGCAATGCAAGCCTAAAAGTAACTGTGTCATATTGTATGTACAGTAATAGCTTCTAACCAGGCTATTACTTCATTAACATCCATGTTAGAAGATTTCCTACACTGTAAATATTTTTGAGAAATCTTATCTTCGAGATTTAGGATATACTTAAGCATTGAACTGTTTTTGTATGGTATTTATGATCTATTTGAATGACACAGCTTTGCAGGTAAACAACATAATGCGCATTATGATTTGTTTGCTTGCAAAGCTGTGTCATTCAAATAGATAATAAATCCCATACAAAAACAGTTCAATACTTATATTTACGTTTTCTCTGCCTCTCATGATCTTTTTTAACTTATAATTTATATCTAAAATTATCGACAGTCCACACTATTTCGTTCAATAGTTTGAACAGCGTATTGTCGCGTGCTGATTGGCAAACAAAGTAGTTCTTTACGTTTAGCGTATATCTCGGGCGGAAATTTCGCGCATGGACAAATACAGTAAACACCGTAAATCCGACCTTGCCCTCCACGAGGGAGCTTTTTTTGGATGTTAATTCGAACTTTTCACTTTGCTTATTTTGTGTAGAATCCAGGCGTGAATTTTTTTGTTGAATGTAAGGGAACCTGACAACAGTTGTTAGATTCTTTAACAGCGTCATTATTTGACATTTCGTCAGAAACTGAGGAACCATGAATGCGAGACGCGTGAAACTGATAGCGTTTGAAGTGAGTGATCTTGCGACGGAGCACAGGTTCGTTACACATCACATGTCTGAAATGTTTATGTGTGCTGTGACTCATATCAGTAGGTCTGTAACATATGTGTCAGTAGGTCTATAGAATATGTGTATTTCGGACATTTGTAACGAACCCATGTTGATCAGTGCAGTGTAACTGCCGATATTTCTGATAAATTGCTAAGCGTTAAAATTGTGTCCATTGCCGGCATTGGTGATTTCAACCGATGTGCATTTTGTACGATATTGCAGACCTTGGTCTTGTTTTCGTTGTAATAAAAGTGTTTTTTTTTATTTTATTTTTTATTTTGCACATACATTTACAATGACATTGTCAAATCTCACGATGCCCAGCGATATTTCAGTAGACGTCATGTTTATTTATATTTGATATTGTAGTTCCGGTCAGTGTTGTATTAATACTCTTAAGAATTGTGTCTCGTGATGGATGGTAATTAAAGTCCCATCAACGACACAGCTTTCAAAGAGGCTATATAGTGACAATGCCATGCAAATGTAAATATATGTATATATTTGTCAAACACCGCGCGCATTATGTTGTTTGCTTGCAAAGCTGTGTCATTCAAATAGATCATAAATACCATACAAAAACAGTTCAATGCTTAAACATATATCATAATTTTGAAATATTTCACTATCAAAAAATTTAGTATTAAAGAACATGCTATCATTTCACCATTTTGATAACTAAATACTAGTATATGAGATATCTAAATTTGAAATATATTGTATGAAGGTTCTTATTATGAGAATTTAAGGGGTTTCCCCCGTCAACTACAAGTAAATGTAGAGATTCAAATGGGGAGAACCGTGATTATGTACAGATTTGAATTGCATGTACCAGTATATGTGTGCAATCTTATTTTTGACAATTATATCGCAGAATCGTAATTAATATTAATGGAAAATTAAGGATCTTTTTATTTTACTGGTATATATCTTGGAATAAAAAACTAAAAAAACAACTCATAATAACTTTTTACACATTGCAAATTGTAGCTCTGAGTCTGGCATAAACTTTGTTAATACCGGTATATTAATTTCCAATGTGATAAGAAAAGCAGAGGGAGAAGGTACATGTAAATATAAATGCAAACGTTAAAACATTTTAAAAATGAAAATAAATCTTGAAAGAAAAGGTCAGTTGTGCTATATATATTTCTATAGTGTAGTAGTCATCACACTCGCCACTCTGTGGAGGAAGACCCAGGTTCAAATCCTGGTGGAAATAATAGTACAACTTGAAATTATGTAAATACTGCAAACATATTATAAACATAAACAACTGATTATATACAACTCAATTCCCATTACTTGGTACATTTTGTACCATAAAAATATGTATCCTTGTTAATTTGTTCTTTACTGCATTCATACAACAATAGGACATTCGAACATCTTGGTGGGGAGTGAGTATTCAAATTCAAATTCAAATTCATTTATTGACTTTGAGCTTTACAGCTCATCAGTATGTACACAATACATATAAATACAGTGGCAGACACTGCAATAACGCAGTGGAGAATGGACAAAGAATGCATGTAGTTACATATATTTTAACATTATATCATGCTATTCCTCAACTGGGTGGCATCATATATATATTTACTTAATATAGTTAATTCTTTAACGTTCGTTGTGCTTAATAATTGAATCAGCTTGAAAACAGATGGTTTTTTCCAGTAGTACAATTTTATACGTCTTTCTCTTAAAACTTGATAAAATGGACAAATGAACAAAAAATGGTATTCGTCTTCAATATCTTCAGAGTTACAAATTCTGCATATACGTTCATTTCTTACAATGTTTCGATATCTCCCGGTTTCAATATACAGCGTATGCGCTGATAAACGTAACCTAGTTAGAGCAATTCTATTTCGCTTTGGAATATATTTACATAAATATTGTTGTAATGTTAAATTATCAACTAAATGTCTATACAAAAAACATTTCGAGGAATTCTCTAATAATTCAAACAATTCTTGCCGTGCGTTATCAAAGATTCTCTGTTTAATAATTGGCAGGGCTTCAGACGAGTTCACATTATTTTGATTCAGCCACACTTCGCCAAGACCGAGTGAAAAAAGTTTGTCTTTCACAAAAGTTACCCAATTAAAAACAGTATTTCGCTTTGGCATATACATGAGTTCATCATAGGCAGTTTTAAGAACACAGTTCTTAGTATTTAAAAGCTTGAACCAGTACTTAATTAAATTATAGTGTCTGGTATGTACAATCGGAAATCTACCCAATTCAAAATAGATCATTACATTACATGTTGACTTCTTAACACATAATATCCTTTTGCAAAATTCCAGGTGAACTTTCTCAATATCTATGCCTTTGCACGAGCCCCATACCTCAGATGCGTAACACAGTATACTGGTAACATATGTGTCAAAAAGTTTAATCAAAGTATGGCAGTTTAAATTCATATTTTTACATTTTGTATATAAGGCAAATACTGACTTTCGACCTTGCCCGGATAATTGCTTTTGTACAATATTAAATTTATTGTTCCATTTAAAATCAATACCTAGATAAGTAAACTGTTCAACGACTTCTATTTTTTTTCTATCGAAGAACCATTCCTCGTTATTTCGTAAGCGGCCTCCATTTCTAAAGACAACAATCTTAGTTTTTGCCGTATTAACGGTCAATTTCCATGAGTTCGCATATATAGACAAACTATTTAACATATTCTGTAGCTCATTGGCTGATTCTGCAAGTAGCACCAAATCATCCGCATACATTAATAAAAAGAGACTGAGTTCTCCAAAATCATACGGTTTAACACCGTTAGCAATAAAGTCATTTTCAAAGTCATTTACATACATTGAAAACATAATTGGGGATAAAATTTCCCCTTGGGCGAGACCCATGTTGTTTGCAAAAAAATCGGAACATCTTCCCTTAGATGAGACACATGTCTTAACTTTTTTATACATGGCTTTCAAAATTGATAACAGCCTTCCTCGAACTCCTAATTTTGACAATTTATACCACAATTTACAACGATCGACGGAGTCGAACGCTTTCTTATAGTCAACAAAACAACAATATAAACGTTTACTATCATTTAGAGATTTTGTAATAATGGCATGAAGCGCGAAAATGGCGTCAACCGTACTTGTTCCAGGACGAAAACCAAACTGTGCATCTGTGATAATGTCATTCGACTCCGACCAGTCTACTAGTCTTTTATTCAGTACAGATGTAAAAAGTTTCGCCATACAGCTCAGGAGACTTATTCCACGATAATTATTAGGATCGTTTTTATCACCTTTTTTAAACACCGGGACCATCACCGCTTTAGACCATTCTTCAGGGAAACATCCAGAGTTAAATACATTATTAAAAATAGTATGTAAGGCTTGTAGTAAAATGTCACCAGCTTCAATAAAATATTCGTTTAGTAAACCATCTAAACCATGCGCTTTTTCTCGTTTTAGACGCTTGATAGCACATTTAATTTCGTCTGTAGATATACTACGGTCAAGTTCATCAAACACATTATTACATTTATGATTTGTGAACTTAAGCTAGAAAATGTTGTTTTTTTTAGTTATCAAAGTGTTGGTGTTGACCTCTTGTGAATGCCTTTTGTCCGTCATAGTAACCACTTCAGTTATTTTTGAAAGAAAGTTCCATGGTCAAATGCAAGCTAAATTTATAAATTACATGTGGATCTAATCTTCCAGGGGTTTGAGCCCAAAAGCGGTTAAACTGACTAAATTTTCAACAGTCTTCTAATGCAGGCATAAAGATGCTAAAATCAAATACTCTTCATAGATGGAAAGGTCATGTAGGCCTATTTCAAATTTATGAATATTTTGCTACCACTGGACCATTCATTCCTCTTTGAGAAAGGGTTAATGTTAAGGCTAAAACCAAAAAAATATGTTTTTCAGGCAACATTCCAGAGAAAAATAGGGTTGGTCAGTAAGCAGGGAATTTTATTTCATTTATTTTTATATTCAGGGATCAATACAGGGAAATAACAGTACAGGGTAATAACAAATGTAAGAAAATTGAATTTCTATGCATTTCAATGGTTATTATTATGTCAAGAATGTGGTCTTTGCTGGACTATTAAAATAATATTCATGGATACAAAGTAGGTGATAAATGTTACCTAAGGTCCACAGGACAAAGGAAGGGTGTCTATAAGGCCCTTTTTTGGGCCCCGGTATATTCAGATTTTCACCTCCTTATTTTGTTCAAAGATGTCCTATTGTATGACATGCGGAAAAACTAAGGTAAAACTTTGACCGAGAGTGGGTTTCTGGGGGTACCAAAAGAGGTATGGTAAATCACAAATATAGTTTGCTGTTTTCAAAATGAGCTTAAAAACCAAAATAATACCATTTCTGTTTTTGAAAACATGTATAAGTTAGACAAGCATATGAAAAGGAATGAAAAATGACAGAAATTCAATCGTTACTTAAAGATTGTTTATATAAAACTCACATCATTGTCTCGTCTCTTCGCCGACGACACGTCATTATCATACTCTTCACAAACTCTGGGTGATATTGTACATGTGGTAAACAACGACTTACAAACAAGATTTGCTAATAGTGTCGTTCAATCCTAAGAAGACGGAAATTATGTTAGTATCCTTTTCAAATCTACCCTATCAATCCCTGTTTACGTTTTATAACATCCCTATTGAAATAACCGATCAACATAAGCACCTAGGTGTATTACTAAGTAGTGATGCCAAGTGGTCCAAACATATAGATGAAATTATCAAGAAAGTATCAAAATACACAGCAACACTTCGCAAATTGAAATTTATACTTAATAGGGATAACTTAGAGAAATTGTATTTAACATATATTAGACCAATTCAAATAATCTTGAAAAACTACAACTAGATGCGGCCCGTATTGTCACAGGATTACCAATGTACACAAAAAAAACGAATTGTTATATGCAGAAATTGGGTGGCTACCATTGCCAAAACGAAGAGAAATCAGAAAACTGTCCCTCCTTTATACAATAAAACATGGCACTGCACCCTCATACTTAAAATATTGGAGATCTGACTCATTATAACTTAAGAAATTCTCAGCAATTACGGCAGCAACGGTATTGACTCCAAACTATGCATAACTCTTTCTTTCCTTCAATTGTTGATCTTTGGAATAATTTAGACACAACCATAAGACACTCTCAAACTCTGAACTCGTCCAAATCAAATATACATAAGTTGAATAATGTAATAACTAAATGTAATCCATGCTTTCTCAATTTTGGTCTGCGAAGGCTAAATATTCTTCATTGTAGATTAAGAAACAGAGCAAGTACTCTAAATTTTGATCTTTTTAGAGCTAATCTTACTTTTTCAGCACAATGTGAATGTGGACACACGTGCGAGGACTCGTATCACTTCTTCTTCACATGCCCTAAATACCACATCCGACGCCTTTCCTTATTGCAGGATTTAGCATGGTATCCAGGAGATATGTCATTAGACCTAATTCTAAAGGGTGATATAGATTTAAATAATGAGG
>NW_018407846.1:294264-304173 GCF_002113885.1 Mizuhopecten yessoensis
AGAACCCAACAGTGTTTTGTGGATTTTACACACGAAGATAGCACTGTAACAAATGGCTAGCGCGCATTATGTTGTTTACTTGCAAAGCTGTGTCATTCAAATAGATCATAAATACCATACAAAAACAGTTCAATGCTTAAATATAATATGAATATCAATGTTAATATGTTTACATAATTTTGAATAATTGTGTATCTGATCTGGCTGGTATGGTGGAAGGACTTTGAGAACACGGAACGGTTACGAGTGGACCTACAGAATACAGCTTTATGGAATGTGATGGCCACAGTTTATGAAAGTGTTGATTGATGTTTTTCCAGCCAGTCAGATTACTGTTAACCAAATATTGTTTTAAACATTTACATGGGTTTGTATATTATATATATATTTAGGGGATGATTCTACCTTTCTTTTACCCTTCTTCTTCTTCTTCTTCTTCTTCTTCTTCTTCTTCTTCTTCTTCTTCTTCTTCTTCTTTCTTTCCTTCCCTCACTATATGATCGGATAAAGTTAGTTCACTGCTGTCCATTATGTATTATACAACATGATGTATTAAGGAAAGGGCGTTACTAAGTTGGCAAAACTTGTGCTCAATCCTAATTGTCCTTATTTACGACAATAAAAATATGTTTTAAACTATAAAACGAAGGAATACGTCAGGGGGGTCTTTTCGATCATTTTGAATTGAAAAGTAATTTGTTTTCTCAATAATTTCCTTTCTAATTAATATTTTGACTTGAAATTTACAACTTCACTCATTTAATTAGACATAATGTAATGTAACAAAAAGGGAAGAAAGGTAATTAAGAAATAATATGAGTAGCAGCTGCCATTGAATGTAACAAGTATGAAATCAACAAAAGGATTAACTGTTAATTGCAAGCATTAACTTGAACGAACAGCGTAGTCTCTCTTTGCGTTTTCAAAGCATAAACTATCTGACTTTTGGTCAGTGTAACATGTCAAACGACCCTCTTACTACTATAAATACCCTGGTGAGCCTGTTTAATCTACATACATTCATATAGACTAGTTTTGTCAGGACATATTTGGTGTTAGGCAAGGAGATGCCTTTGGTCCTTGTACTCTAAATCACAGGAAAATGTGTTGTTAAGTAAAAAGGCATTGTGGGATAAGTATGAAACTTTCACAAATTAAATATCATCATATAACTAAACTCTATGCCAAGGTACATGCTTATCCCCAAATGCCTTTTATGTACAATCAGTGGGTAAACATTGGAAATAGGCAGAACATTTGATAAAACAATGAAATCGGTTAACTTTAACGATTTAAGCAGATACTTTCCTTGAGGCTAAGAGACTAAATTAGCAGCAAATAAAACCTCATATATTAAATCAATCATTTTACAGTAGTTGTGGTGGCAAATGCCATTTTTGATTTGTAAGTTAACTTTGATAAGTAAAAAAACAAATCAGGACCTGGACCTCACTTCAGCCACAGGTGTTGAGCAAATATTATATGATATATATAATATACAATACTAACAATTAATATCTTATACTTATAGCATATAAAGGGTGTCATGTACCTTTTAATTCACTTAAAATTGAGAGAAATTTGAAAAAAGCCAAGTTTGAGATGTGTCCAGAAGCCATAACTCAGTATAAAACAAAAGGAAAGTATGTAGTCAATATGCAATTTATGTAAGTCTACTTAAATGAGTGAAGTTGTAAATTTCAAGTCTTTGTGTAAATAAATTCTTACCGGTGGCCATGGGAGTCCATGGATTGCCTTGTTAATAAATATTTTCTATGCACAGTAGATCCTATTTCTTTCATTTTGTCTTGAGAAAGGTTTGCCCTAAAGGGATCAGGCGATAAATTGACAAGGTTGTTAAAATAATAGTAAATTAGTTACAACAAACATGCCTACATGGAATACCCGACAGATTTTCTTAATTAAAAAAAAAAAAAAAAACTACCATTCATTTCATTTTCATGGAATTATATTCAGCGCACGTATGTCCTAAGGAGGGATTCCGGTTCGTTTTGTTACATTAAAGTGCTTAACTGGGGCACCGCAGGCGCCCGAGATCTACACTACCATCACAAATGATACTGAACTATGTGCGCTCGCTTATAGGCAGTGCCTATTTCATATTATGTCTCTGTCTACATCATACAGGATGGATTATATATCACATCTTTCTACAGTCAATATGTTGTAATCGTAAACCCAATGCTCTGTGTAATCGTTAATGATACCTTTCTGGTTACATCGCATAAAATGATGATATTATGTTAACGTTTACAAAACAATCACGCGTGTGACCTGTCTTTCCCGATCTTGGTAGGGGTATCCTCACTTTTACCGGTGTGAGATATTATTTTCTCCGACCCTTCACATGTGTGTCTCCCGTTTTAGTCGGGAAAGATCAGCTTGTCATCCCTAGGGGGAGATAGCCTCGTGCCGATTAGTACGTGTTCAATTGTGACGTCATTAAAATGCGTTACCGGTAATTGTGACGTCATTAAAAGTGAATGACGATATTCATACTCCACATGTGTTTTTGTTTACACTACTGTCGTTGAAGTTATGACTGAAATAATAGGATGGGAGAAAAACAATCATCCCCTACCTTGAGGGTGTGACAGAGAAATCACCAACGCTCGAGGTGATTTTTCAAACCCTCAAGCAGCACGAAGCGCCTCCGGGGTTTGATCTGTAAAAACTTTGTCCACTTCCGGTGCTTTCTCATGCGTGAAAGCCTTCTGGGAAGATAAGGCCGCATACTGTCTTCAAAAAGATGATAGTAAAAGTAAACCCTACGGAATCTGTAAGTATTACAGTTTACTAGTGAAATATTATGAATTCTCCATTTTATAAAACCATATCATAATGCAGTGAAGATATACCAAATGGAATCTATTTTATCTTCACATGTGAAGACGTCACTCTTAGTACAATGGTCCAATATGAACAGTACATTCTATTATCTGCGTAGATTTTTAGTTTCCAGTTTAGATGAAGCGACGGCAGAATAAGTGGTTGTGTGTTCCACCTATGCATCATGTATTATTATTTTTACATAACTACACTATTAATATCATTTTTGTTTGGAAATCTTACCGGCAAAATTGCAGTAAAATCCCACTCAAACTTGCGCTCTGTATTGTTGTCAAGCGTGACGTCATAAGAACTCGGCGTCAAACAATGCGCCACACATTCCCGCGCTTTTCTGAACGTGAACAAATGTAAGAAATAGAAAATGTCATGGTTTTCCCGTTCAATACGAAATATTCATTTCACTTGTATAAATGTGTGATACAGACGACAGTTAATATTTTATCCAGGGGTACATTATCAATAGAAATATTTGTAATAATCGCTGCTTCTCTTTCTCAAAATACGTTATTACCTCAAAGGTGACATTTAAACGTGCGTTCAAAAATTTACATTTGCGTGATGTGTGACAAATATTGAGCGGTTTATTTTAATTTTGTTTAACGTCCTATTAACAGCTAAGGTCATATTTAGGACGTGCCTCCATGTGTGTAGTGTATGCGTGCTTGCGTGTGTGTATGCTGGAGACATGGTATGTTGGTGTGCTTGCCTAGCACCTTGTGATAGCGCGCGCGGATCTGATACCGAATTTATAGCGCCATCTCACTGAAATACCATGCCAAAGGCACCTAGCACAGCATTCCATCCGGTCACAATGAATATTGAGTGACAATAGTGCTAAATGCAAAACGAATACCATGAATAATTTATAAAATCATTATAATTAAATAAATTCGACAAGTATGCAGGATCCGTTCCCTCGAGGTTGTTGGACTGTCAGTAAGTCATTTTCATAAAAAATAAAAAAGATTTGGTGTCCATCTGCATTTTCTTGTTTTGGTTGTCAGAGGTTTTGGCAGAGCCTCGGGTTAGACAACCAAAAGACATCACCCCTCGGGTTGGATGTTTCTCTATCACACCCTCAAGGTTGGGGAAGATTCTATTATTCTCTCATTTCCTTGTGTGTAAGATAGAGCTGTCCAGGGTAAGAAAGGGGTGAAGGAAATTTCTATCTTACACCCCATTTTACGTGACGTCACAATGGCTCGACAATGACTTGATGATTGGAAATCTCCGATGTCGCAGTGCGGAAAAGGCGACGTGATGACATTTAAAACCTTTTACGATATATTTACGTACACGTTAGCAAGATGTGATTAATTTTCCTGCGCAAATATGTCTGCCAATATGGGGTATACTTAACCCGGCTGGCTGATTCATTTTCGTCTGAAAGGCTCAGGGGGGAAATTGATATTTTCAAAATGGTGGCCAGTCCAGACATATTTTCATGGTTTCTGAGCTTATTCTGGTCGTTGGAATGAGAGGAAAAAACTCTTTTATTCCCAAGGGTGTAGGATAGGGAAATTCCACCCGAGGGGTTTTCAAATTTGGTAAAACACATTCCACCCTCGGGATTTTCAAATTTGGCAAAACCCTCGGCAAAGCCACAGGTTTTACCAAATTTGAAAATTATCCTACACCTCTGAGCATGAACGAGTCTTATGTTCTCTCATTACCTTGTGAATAAGATAGAGCTGTCCAGGGTAAGAAAGAGGTGTAGGAAATTTCTTTCTTGCATACCACACGTGCAAACTGGCGGGGGAATTATAGGGCCGTTTAACAGTGCATATAATCACGCATGCTCCGATTTTCTCTCTGAAAACTCGTTGAACTTGGTCAACAAGTGGAGCTTCCCAAGCCTGTTTACGAAGGCTTGGAATGCAGTGTTCCAAACATTGTGAATGGTTTCCGGGCTTGCAGCATTGTTCCCTTCAACTCGTCTGCCGTTTCCCATGCTTCAATGCAACCATCTGAAGCATCAGACGCTATTCTAATAACGTCGTCCATGGGCAACACTAACCTCCCGACTACAACACGCCCGTCAACTAGTTCACCTGCTCGCGACGACGATTCCTCATCATCCGCCACGGTTACAACGCCACCTACAGTTGTCAGTAGGGTACCTGCTCGCGCCGACGCATCTTTCCCTCCAAATCTTTCCTCCTCCTCCGCCACGGTTACAACGCCACTTGCAATTGTCAGTAGGGTACCTGCTCGCGCCGTCGCATCATTACCTCCAAATCTCTCCTCCTCGTCATCCTGCGCCTCCGCCACGGTTACAACGCCACCTACAGTCAGTGTCAGTATACATGTTCATGCCGGCGGTGCCGTGCCATTTCCTGATGATCCATTTGCACTGCTAGATCTAATAACAGCCGGACGTATAGATATTGTCAGTGCTGATGGTGAAGGAGTTGCAAACTTCCCACCAATGCCAGATAGTGCACAGAGTCAGTGAGACGTTGAAAACGTGTGGAACAACGCGATTCAAAGTATTTGTGTGTCTCCAAAACCAGAAAGGGAGGCGAAACCCGTGGAAAATAAACGCTACAAAACGTGTCATCGTTTGCTAACAACGAATCAGATTTTAAAAGAAAAGCGCGAAGCCTTACAGAAGAAGGAGGAAAAACTGTTGAAAAAAGAAAAAAGAGATCAGCTAAAAAAGTTTAAAAATAAGTGACTAAATCTCGAATTCCACAAGGTCCTGAAATCTTGTAACATACAAGTTAACTTAGAGAACTTTTACTATGTAAAATTTTGACGTTCTTAATTTGATTTGAACTGTGATATATTTCTAATTAACAGCATTATCACTTCAGTTAGAGACGTATATAATGTTAGGTAGGTCTCTGCTTCAGTCAACTTTCAATTGACAGGTAGTTTTATTTGAACTGTGATATATGAATATATATTTTTCAAAATATTAAAACAACAAATATCACTTCAACTTTCAAGTAATTTGTATCATTTTTTTAAAAAGAATTTTACTGTCCGAGTTTACCTTCCCACTGTCTGAGTTTAGGAGACTCAGACTTTCCGTCTTTTGTTTTTATTATTAGACACCACAGCACTCAACCAATCAAAATCTCGGCAGAAGAGAGTCTTAAAATAGTAACAAATGCAATGCCAGTTTCAACCCGACCTGATGTGTAATCGATCTAGGAGGAATGGTGAAGTCAGAATACTGTCCGAGTTATGCCCTCCGACCCCTAATGACCTATCGGGGTCACGCTATTGTTCGTGACGTCATTTGATGAAGTTTTGGTGTCAGTCAGGGTCATTGACGTGATTAACAATTGTCATCCGTGCTGCATATACAAATGAGAAATAACTTTACTAGAAGAGCAGCTGTTTTTACGGGTTTAAGGTAATCAAGAAATATAATCCATCCCTGATGTGAGGTAAGGATTAGGTAATTCCAACCCTCGGGATAAATGATTGAACCTTGGGTCTCGGGTCTCCTGCTCAATATGTTATCCCTTGGGTTTGAATGACCTTATCCATACCTCATATCAGGGACGGATTCTATTATTCTGTGCAAACTCTGTTTGCGAATATGGGGTATGCTAAATCTCGCTGTCAAATTCGTTTTCGTCTAAAAAGCTCAGGGGAACAATTGATATTTTCAAAAGCGTAGCCAGTCAAAATGCATTTTCATGGTTTCGAAGCTTATTCTGGTAATTGAAATGAGAGAAAAATACAGGGCAAAGCCTCGGGTTTTACCAAATTTGAAAACCCCTCGTGTGGAATTTCCCTATCCTACACCCCTGGACATGAAAGAGCCTTAAATATTCCCCAATTTAGACAGAGACATCCATACTTCGGGTAAGTGAAAATATTTCTCTCTTACCTTAGGTTCTTCAAAATTGTCAAACAGTCGGCAAAGAATCTTTTCCTCAGATTGAGATATCCCTAACTCANGGGGGGGTAGTATGCCCTTGGGTGTAGAAATCGTTTCAGAGCCGAGTTGTTGTTTTTCGAACATAAGCTAGAATATCTCTATCCCCCATTACTACATTTATTGTAGTCATTCTCCACCAATACAACTGCAGTTTGTATAATCACCTGCCCAGTGAACGAACTGAGAATATCTGTACAGACCAGTACAGCCGACTTCATGTCGGTAACATGATGTTATTGTATGCTTACAACGACAAGTCAAGGGCATGCAGCAGGTACGGTACCTTGATCGTGTCAGTTAGTGAGAAATGGTATTTAGGTGGGTTTTTTTTAAATGAGGATAATCAACTCAGACCATTGTGAAGCTCAGTGAACGCTGCCGCGTTCCCAAAGATATTTCCCTCGTGCCGAGACCTTATCTTGTTGATCAGAAGTCTACAGTGACAGTGATTGTTAGGACAGCTCTGTGTACATACAACCTTCACGCCAAACTGCTATTGACGTATTGCACATTCACAACAAACAACCTTCTGAAATGCCCATCCGTGTCGGCCACGAGGAAAGCAATACTGACACTTTACATTCTCCAACCAGATCCGATAAGTGACAACGAGGCTAACACAGTTATTAGTACCACTGACACTCTTTGCGCAAACACATTAGATCACAACATATGTCTACGTAATGGACTAAATTGCATCCCCTCTGTAAGTAGTGCTGTGTTGTGGAGTTTCTCACTATTGGGCACCTTTACGAAGGCATCTGATGATACCCAAAAGTTAAAACGTTGACAATTACCTGAATTTTTTATTATTTTAGCACTGATTGTTAGTAATATGATAACTAATTTCGAAATAATCTCCCATTCTATGAAGTTATCCCAATACAAATTCAACGTGTTGTATCTAGTGACTGTTGTAAGCGTACACACACGAACTATCTCCCTTGAATGATATCCGGTTCATCCCGAAGCTAAGTTTATTAGTCATGTGTTTTATTAATAGACGCCACGTTGGAATTCGTCTCAGGTGAGGTTAGCCAAAATGGAACGGTACATAAATAGGAACACTTTTCATATAAATGACGATACATTTTTATTTTGCAATGCAAATGAATGGTATCTATTCTAAACCATAAACTCAAATTGAAAAAAATAAAGAATGAAATTCAAAATGAAATCAGTCATACGGGAATGGTACATGCGACAGCATAATCCTATAGCATTTCTAAAGAAGAAAAGTATTTGTTAAAATTAACATTTTGTTAAATAAATTACTAAAATTTATCAGAAAGTGTCAAAACGTTCTTGAAATGAAGAAAAATATTTCAAATGTTATGATTTTTTTCCGAAACCAACTTATTTGATGAGGTGCTCTATTTTGGGAAACCGGCGAGCTAAAACTTCCAACTGAACCTGATTAAATGGGTGATACCCTAGGAGTACAATCAGGTATCTATTATTGTTAAAAGAAATGTTGTTCAGAATCTTAGTAGGAAATGTTCATATAATTTCTTTAAAGAGTGTTTCGTTTCATGTCCTCTCGGGTTAGGCAATCGTCTATATACTGGCGCGTAGTGCTTATATCTTTACCTAGACACGATAGGAGCACGACTCTCCGCCCAACTCCATTAAATGTCTAAACCTGGATACGGCTAGTAGCACGAACTTCACACAACTCCCTGAATTGTCTTAACCTGGACACGATAGGAGCATGACTCTACGCCCAACTCCCTGAAATGTCTTTACCTGGATACGGCTAGTAGCACGAACTACACCAACTCCGTGAAATGTCTTTACCTGGATACGGCAAGTAGCACGAACTACACCAACTCCCTGAAATGTGTTTACCTGCATACGGCTAGTAGCACGAACTACACCCAACTCCCTGAAATGTCTTAACCTGGACACGATAGGAGCATGACTCTACGCCCAACTCCCTGAAATGTCTTTACATGGATACGGCTAGTAGCACGAACTACACCAACTCCGTGAAATGTCTTTACCTGGATACGGCAAGTAGAACGAACTACACCAACTCCCTGAAATGTCTTAACCTGGACACGATAGGAGCATGACTCTACGCCCAACTCCCTGAAATGTCTTTACATGGATACGGCTAGTAGCACGAACTACACCAACTCCGGGAAATGTCTTTACCTGGATACGGCAAGTAGAACGAACTACACCAACTCCCTGAAATGTCTTAACCTGGATACAGCTAGTAGCACGAACTACACCCAACTCCATGAAATGTCTTTACCTGGATACGGCTAGTAACATGAACTTCACCCAACTCCCTTAATTGTCTTTACCTGGATACGGCTAGTAGCACGAACTACACCCCACTCCCTGAAATGTCTTTACCTGAATACGGCTAGTAGCAAGAACTACACACAACTCCCTGAAATGTCTTTACCTGAATACGGCTAGTAGCACGAACTTCACACAACTCCCTGAAAAGTCTTTACCTGGATACGGCTAGTAGCCCGAACTACACCCAACTCCCTGAATTGTCGCTACCTGGATACGGCTATTAGCACGAACTACACACAACTCCCTGGAATGTCTTTACATGGATACGGCTAGTAAAACGAACTACACCCAACTCCATGAATTGTCTTTACCTGGATACGGCTAGTAGCANATACGGCTAGTAGCACGAACTACACCCAACTCCCTGAAATGTCTTTACCTGGATACGGCTAGTAGCACGAACTACACCCAACTCCCTGAAATGTCTTTACCTGGATACGGCTAGTAGCACGAACTACACCACACTCCCTGAAATATCTTCTGGATACGGCTAGTAGCACGAACTACACCCAATTCCCTGAATTGTCTTTACCTGGATACGGCTAGTAGGACGAACTACACCACACTCCCTGAAATATCTTTACCTGAATACGGCTAGTAGCACGAACTACACCCAACTCCCTGAAATGTCTTAACCTGGACACGAAAGGAGCATGACTCTCCGCCCAACTCCCTGAAATGTCTTAACCTGGATACGGCTAGTAGCACGAACTACACCAACTCCCTGAAATGTCTTAACCTGGATACGGCTAGCAGCACGAACTACACCCAATTCCCTGAATTGTCTTTACCTGGATACGACTAGTAGCACGAACTACACCCAACTC